>NW_024885266.1:79508-130937 GCF_019232065.1 Centrocercus urophasianus | reverse complement strand
CCCCCCCCCCCGTGCCCCCACCCCAGGCCCTAAATGCCATTTGCCACGTGAGGACTCCATTTCCCAGCAGTCTTTTGCCTCGCACAACCCCCAACCCTACAGGATATAGGATCCTTTGAGCCCCCTCCCAGCTCAAGGCGACCCTCCCAGCCCAACATTTGGCCCAGAGTCAGCCCTTGGTGGGGGAAGGGAGGAAGAGGAGGGCTGGGCTGTGAGGCAGAAGGCTGCAACAGGGCTGCGTCACTTCCTCTATCCGGGGAGGGGACGAAGGGCCCTGAGGCTGCACAGGGCTCTGCATCTCTGACATGCCGTGGTCCCCAGCAGCATGGGGGGCATTGAGAATGCACAGGGACCAGCCCCATAGTGTGAGGGTTTCCACCCCATAGCTCCATGCAGTGCTGGGGTGTGCAGGAGCGTGAGATGGGGTTGGGCTCTGCGCTGTGATCAGGAGGGGCTGTGCAGGGAATGGGGCTGAGCCATTGGGTGTCCCCTGTGTCCTCATGTGTGGATCCTTTGCCATAGGTCCCAGTGAGGTCAGCAGGAACACAAACTCCAGGCTTAGATTTGGAGTCCGACTCTGATGTGCTGTGTTTGCAAAGTGGCAACAATGCTGTAGTCCCAAAGCTACCGCCCTTATCTTTACCTCTACAGTTACCAAAAATAATCCTACTGTGCCCCAAATTTCACTCTCACAGTTCCACAACCCTGTGTGAACAAGCAGCAAAGAGTCCCTGCTCTGCTGCACAGTTTGGTGCTGCCGATGGCACAGCTCAGGGATGGGATGGGATCTGGTGATGGAGCAGGAGAGCCATCATCAGGAACAGCATTGGGGACAGCACCCCGGGGTGGCACACGCCTCCGTGTCCTCAGTGCCCAGCTCAGATCTTCTGCACGTAATTCCCGGGGAAAAGCCCTTCCCTGCCGTGCAGCCGTCCCTTCCACCAACCCGAGATATCTGCAAGGGGGGGAAAAATCGATAGGGTGAAGTGTGGGAGAGGAAAAAAAAATCCCTCGGGTGAAATATGGGGCTGGCACAGGGAGCCAAGATCTAGCCAGTACCTTCCAGGAGGATGTCAATGACATCTCCCACGTTGAAGCTGAGCTCATCCACGTCCTGTCCGACGTACTGATAAAGTGCCCGGCAGCGCGGCACGGCTGCTTTGGGCAGCGGCTTGGGGCGACTGGCTGGGGGGGGCCGCTGACCCACACTGCGTCTCCGCTGCATGCTGTGCGATGGGGACACAAGGTGTGAGCATGGCACACCCCCAACACTGATCTGCTGCCACCTACCAGTTTGCCCAGTTTGTCCCTGGGATGGGAGCATGGGGTGGTGGGGATGCAGTGTTGGCACTGGGGGTGGCATCCCATGTCCCCAACCCCGTCCTGCTCCTGTCTCCCAGTGCAGTCATGTTGTCCCCATGGCTATGGTATGGGACTGTGGGGACATGGTGTGAGCAGTGTGAGGGACGTGTCACGTTCTCAACTCCATTCTGCTCCCACCTCCCCCTCCTTTTGCTCAGTTTGTCCCCACGGCAATAGGATGAGAGCATGGGATGGTGAGGAAGCAGCATGAACACTGAGGGGAACATCTTGTGTCCCCATCCCACTCCCACTCTGCTCAGTTTGTCATCCATGGCAATGGGGTGGGAGGATGGGGACACAGCATGAGCAACAAAGGTGGCATCCCTTATCCCCAACCCATCCTGCTCTCACCTCCCAGTGCAGCCAATTGTCCCCATGGGATTGGAGGATGTGACGGTGGCAGCACCAGGCACGAGCACCAAGGATTGCATCCCATGTCCCAAACCCCATCGTGCTCCCACCTCCCGCTTTGCTCAGTTTGTCTCCATGGCAATGGGATGGGAAGATGGGGTGGTGGGCACTGAACCTACCCAGCCACCCCCTGGTCAGGGACATTGAGGAACTCCATGTTCTGCTCAGATGGGGGTCGTGCCTTTGACCGGCGGCTTGCGTTCTGGGGGGGCAATGCGTTGGCTGGGGGTGCCCGTGCCTGCTTCTGGGCTGTCGTGTAGTTGTCCCGCTTGGCCTGACCATCCCCACGTGGGAACTGAGGAGCACCATTCCTGTAATTACCTGGAACCCCCCAGAGGTGCTGTATTATGAGGGGGCATCCATAATGGGGGAGCCCCCTTTATGAGGACAGCTGGATGAGGATAGGAGCCCACAGGCACTGCTCACCTTGGGGTGCTGGGGGGGCACTGCGGGATGGTGGTGGCCGCCTGCCGCCACCTTTGCTCTGCATCACCTCCTTTCTGGTGGGCTCTGTGTGGGGGGACACAAGACCCCATTAGGTATCCTCCTCCATGGAGACCCACATCCCTCCTGTGCAAAACATAGACCCCACAGTGCACACAGTGGCTCATCCCAATGTCCCCAAGCCCTGCCATTCCCTATGGCCCTGGTCTTCTTGTCCCCCCCAGATGCCCCAGGACCACCACTCACTGGAGTTCCGGGGCAGCCCATCCGCGATGCTGACTGTCAGCGTTTTGCCTCCAGCTTTGAGGGCAGCCACATCACTCTGTCCTCTGGTGAAGGTGACAGTGCGTGTGCCACCACCGCCCCAACCCTCCTTCTTCACCCGAAACTGTAGTCTGGGAGGAGGAGAGGGGCCATGAGGGCCATGAAGCCATGGCCTCATAGTGCTCTGTCCTCTCTCCCCATCCCTGTCCTTACGTGTCCTGGAAGTTGAGGCGCAGCTTGCTGCGGGTCAGCTCCTCGTAGCGCTTGCACAGCAGGCTGACCAGCTCCGTCTTGAAGATGGACTCCAAGAAATTGTCGGCGTCTTTCTCGTGAAGGATGAAGAAATCATCCTGCCGGGTGCTGGGGGCAGCCCCAGAGGTGTCACAGCGGGTACAGGCACCCCATCAGGACAGGGGTGGGGGGAGCCTCCCGAGGGGGAGGATTGAATGGAGATTCTGTGTCGCTGCGGCTTTGCTAGCAGTGGGGTCAGGTTGGGGGTACCAAAGGATGGGGATGGTTTGAGGGAACACACCTTAAAGAGACACTGCTCACTGCCTGGATCTCCACCTTCTTCTTGAGCACCTCCTTGATCTGCCCCTTCTCAGGGCCTTTCTTTACCTTCTCCCTCCCGATCAGGTAGAAGTATTTGGGGGTGAGGATGAAATCCCGCTTGATGGGCTGGAAAAGGTGGGCTCAGAGGGTGAGAGATGGTTGCTGAGGAGCAGAATGTCCCTCCCAAGGGATTTAGTTTCCCTGAATTGCATTTTTTCTCATTGGATTGCCTTTGATTTTATTGCATTTGGGTTAGGGTTAGGACTTGGGTGAGGTTAGGATTACAGTTAGGGTTAGGGTTGCATTGTATTGGATTTCATTTCATTGCATTGCATTGCATTCTATTGCAGTGGCCTTAGGGTTAGGATGAAGTTAGGGTTAGTATTAGGTTTAGGGTTGCACCGCACTGCATTGCATTTCCACCACCAAGCACAGCTTGGCCTGTCCCCTGCTCCCCTCACCTTGAACCTGCGGTCGTATTTCGTGATGGAGTCGGCAAAGTCGATTCGTTCCCTCTTGGCCAGGAACTGCCTCAGCTCCGGCCGCTCCTCCATGCCCAGGTAATCGCCCACAAAATTCCGGTTGATGCTGTTCCTCCGCCGCTCTTTGAAGTTGTAGAGGATGTTGGAGGCTGTGTGGGACCCAAAGCAATGTTGGTTGGTCATCACCAGGCTATGAAATGCAGCAGTTGTCCCCAAAACTTCGTGTTGTGGGAGGGAAGGGTTCAGCTACTCTGTTTTCTCTCAGTTTTTAGCTGTATGTTTAGGAGGGTTGGGAATTGCCTATGCTTGTGGATGGTGGTTGGCTTTTCCCATTCCTCTGCAAACATCAGCTCATCTCTTTTGCAGGCAGCAGAATGCATCCAGACAGCGAGGAGCTGCCCCACAGCTTCCTTAGGGCTGGAAAGTGCAGCAAGAAACCCCCTCCCTCCTGTAGGTGTAGGAAAAGAATCTGGGTATCTCCATGTATCTCTCCTAGGGACATGGTTAGTGGGCATGGTGGCAATGGGTTTTTGGCTGGACATGGTGATCTCAGAGATCTTTTCCAATCTTAATGATTCTATGAGTGAACAGGCGGTGATGGGTTGATGGTTGGACTGATGACCATGGAGTTCTTTTCCAGCCTTAATGATTCTGTGATTCTATAAATGACCCTCATCACCATGCGATGCTACATCTGTAATTAGGAGCAGGGCTGTCCCTGGCCAAGGGCACCCTTTGAAGGACACTTTGAAGGACAGCCTTACCCTCCTCCCGCATCTGCTCGTACTTCCGGATGGCGATGTGCCGACGCCAGGCCTTCTGGATCACCCGTGCGAAGCCGTCAAATTTCCTCTCCCTCATCTCCTCCAGGAGGAAGAGCTGTGGGATGGGGGCAGGTGGATGTTGAGCCTTGGGCAGGGTCCAACCCCCGTGTTGCTAGACCCTGTGCTGAGCTGCCCACCGTGCCCCCATCACTCACCGACTCCGGGTTCTTGACGAACACCTTGCTCCGACCCATCTGGTACTGGTCCGGGTCCATGTTGACGGAGCGAAGCAAGTGCTGCACGCCTTGCCTCTCATCCCCACGCCACGATGGCCACGTCTCAGGGGTGAGGATGGCGTAGCTGTCAGCAGAGGGGCCGTGAGTGCTGGCCGAGCCATGGGTCCCTTCCGTGCAGCCCCCCCATCCCCTCACCGTTGCAGGAATTTGTGGAAAATTCGGCGGTAGGCAAAACCTGCCCGGCGCACACGGATGTTCTCCTTCAGTCCCAGGTACTCCACTTGGTGCTTCACCCTGCGGAGTGCACACGATGGCACAGCTCTATCCATTCCCATAGCTCTGTGCCCATGCATGCCATGGGATGGAGCCCTACAGGGATGCTCACTCAGAGAGATACGTGTCCCCACATTCCCCTGGCACAGCAAGACCAGAGTCTTTTGGAGGACAGCCACCACCTCAGCACCACCTGCAGTCCCCATACCCCGCTCTGTTACCTGCTTTCCTCCCAGTCCCGTGGTTTCTTGGTCTCATTGGGTTTAATGCAGCGGATGTAGTGTGGTGTGCACTTCATTAATGTGTTCACCAGGTCGTTAGCCTGCTTCTGTTGCAAAGATTGACCTCTGAAGCGTTAAAGGTGGCAGTGGGAGCCCAGCAGCCCCCAGCTGTCTTCCTGCAGACCCCAGGACCCACCTTGATTTTGGAGCCTGCAGTGGTTGGGCGGCCCTTTTTGTCAGCATCGAGCTTTTCTGGGAAAAGCATCCGGATGAAAGCACTGAAAAGCAAAGGAGAGCCCGCAGATGAGAGCTGCTGGGTGGGTGACGCCATGCCCTGTGTGCCCTCTGCCAAGCCCTGCTTGCCCCACAGGTTGATGCTGAGCACCAGTTCCAGTAGGGATAGAACCAACAAAGCATTATGGATGGGTTTTGAGGATGCTGCCCATCTCTTGTTGGGGGTGGCCCAGGGAATCACTGCACTGCCCAGACTCACTATTCGCTGCTCTGCATCAGCTCGATCAGATCAGTGAAGAGCACGTCCCGGTTGCGCTCACAGAAACCGTTCACATCATAGGAGACCTGGGGGCAGGAGGGAGCTCAGAATGTGGGATGCTGGGGCTGAGGATATTGGGTACCAAGTGCAGGGTGCAGGATGCGGGGTGCGAGCTGCAGGGTGCCGCACCTTGCCCGCATAGTGGTGGATGACGAAGCCTGAATTCCAGCTGTTGAAGTGCTCGTGGGTCCCCACGGCCGCCTGCAGCTTCTGCAGCAGGGTCTGGTCTGCACCCTCGCCGGTGGCGTGCATAGTGGCACAGACATCATCCAGGACACTCATGATCCCAGGGGGGTTCTGGAAGAGGGAGATCAAAGCTAAGGCTGACCAAAGGCTGTAGGCAGGGCTCAGTCATGCACCTGGCTGCAGATGGGGGTCCCGTGCTGCTCAAAGCAGCTTTGCACTGAACTATAATTTGGATGCAAGACATGGAGCTGCTGTTCCCTGGGGGTGCACCCAGCAGGGCTGGTCCTTGCCCCCCGCTCACCAGTTTGTTCTCTATCAGGTCGCACACCACTTTGTTGTTGAAGTACTGGATCTGGGTCCACTTGATGCCCTCCTGCACGTACTCCTCCTGAGGGAGCAACAGGAGAGCTGGAGGGGCTCCATTTCTGTACCCATGGGACATGTGCAGGGTGGGGGAATTGGGATTTCAGCCTCTCCATACCTGCTCTGCCTTCAGAGTGAGCTCTATGAAGATCTGCTGCAGCTTCTCATTCACAAAGTTAATGCAGAACTGCTCAAAACCATTTTTCTACAAAACAACAGAAAAAGAAGGGGTTGAGCTGTCTTCTTCTACATCAAGGTGACCCCAAACAGAGGTACTACTTCAGGTCCCCTTCTCTGGAGCAGGGCTGTCCTCAGCTGGGCTTCCACAGCAAAGCAGGACTCACCTGGAATATTTCAAAGCCATAGATGTCCAGCACTCCAATGCTGTACTCCTCATAGGGTTTCTGCATGGCCCTATTGATGGACTGCAGGAAAAGGACAGCAGGATCCACTTCAAATGAACGGCAAACACCCCCATCCCATGGCCGTGCTCCTCCACAAGGAGGCACCCACCTCCACAAGGAAGTCAAAGACACGAGCGTAGAGCCCCTTGGCCAGGGCATCCCGTGTGTAGGCTGCCTGCTCCACGTTGAGGGTGACGGTGATGGACTCGGAGCGGCCGCCCCACTTGCTGTCCATCTTGCGGCTGGTGATCTTGTCGTTGAGGCGGTCACGGTCGATGCCCAGCAGGTAGGCAGGGAAGGCCAGAGCTGGGCAGAGGGGTTCAGGGCTTCCTGCAACCCCCTCCTACATGATGTTTCTCCCATCCCACCAAACACAGTGGGGGCCAACAATGGGGCAGCTCTGCTTGATGTGGGACAAGAACTGGGCCCAGTGCTCCAGATGTGGCCTCCCCAGGGCAGAGAAAAGGTGAGAATAATCTCAATTTCCCTGCTGGCCACATTCTTCCCAGTGCAACCAGGGTCACTTCTTGGCCACCACAGCACATGAGTGGCTGATGGTCAACCTGCAGTCAACCACTGGTCAACCACCGGTCAACCGTTTGTCAACTGTTGGTCAACTGTTGTTCAGTCATTGGTCAACAGTTATCAACTGTTGGTCAGCAAGGACATCTAGGTCCATCTCTTCAGAGCACCCTTCCAACAGTTCAGTCCCTAACCTGCACTGATGCATCAGATTTGGGGAAGCTACTGCTGCTACCTCTCTACTGGGTCAGTAATGCTATGGAAAGGTTGTGATTTGTTGCCAAGGGTCTCTGTGGTACCTAAGCTTGCTCCCTGGAACAAGGAGGAGTTCAGCTACTCACAGTCGGCATTCTCCACCCGGGCATAGTTGCCCTCCTCCCGAAAGCTGATATTCCCCAGATGTAGGATCCCAGCAACAATCTGCAGCACCAACTGCTGGTCCTCACCCCGGATGCCAATGACCTGCATGGCGTTCTGGGGACACACAGGGCGTCGTCAGTCCCAGCTTGGACTTTGACAGCTTTGGGAACCCTCCTGGGGGCACTCACCATGGTCTCAAGGAAATCACTGCGATCATCCGTGCCCTCCACCTGGTACGTGTCTGACTGGTTCAAGTAGTAGTAATAATCGGGGCTCATGATGCCCAGGTTCTGGCGCTGCTCTTGGGATGCCCCTTCAATGAGCTGTGGGAAATCAGGGGGCGATGCAGTCACTGGCCCTATGGCCCTGCACCCAGCTCGCCCCACTGCCCCATACCTGGTAGTAGACGTGGAAGTTCCTCTCATGCTCATTCTGGCTCACCACCCGTGACTTCTCCAGCAGGAAGTTGGAGATCTTCCCCCCGTCTGGCTCTCCGCCCCGGCTGAACTGGATCTCAAAGTACTTCCCCTGTGTGGGCATAGAGCTGTCAGTGCATCTGTGTGGACAAATCCTGTCTGTGACACTGCATGGTGCCAGCAGGCAGCACGCTCTGTGCCAGCCCTGGTGACTTACAAAGCGGCTGGAGTTGTTGTTGCGGACGGTTTTGGCATTGCCAAAGGCTTCCAGCAGTGGGTTGGACTGCAAGATGATGTCCTTCACGTGCTGATGGCCAGAGCAGGGCATGAGGGTGAGCAGGACCACGTGCCTGCACTCACTGCAGCTGGCCCAAGGGGCTGGGGATGGAGCTGGGACCCAGACACTTGGAGCTGCTCTGTGCAGGGACTGGGGAGCAGAGATGTCGGGAGGCGAAGAGATGGGTACACGGTGGGAATCAGACTTACCTGCACTTTTTCACCACCCCCGGACACTTTGGAGATGTAGCCCATGATGTATTTGGCTGCCACTGTTTTCCCAGCACCGCTTTCTCCACTGTGCAAATGTCAAAAACAGAGGAGAGGTGAAATGGGGGCCATAGGGTGATCTCGTGGGATGCTGGAGGCTCTGGGACAGGGACAGAGCTGCATAAGGAGCTGCAGCAGGAGGTGCTGGATTTTGGAGGGAGGGCTGAAGGGGAAGTTTGAGCCTTGCCCCATTTCCTCACCCCTTCCTTGCAACACTCAGCCGGAAAAGTGCATTGCACAAAGCTCAGTCCCCAGCTGGGAGCACAGCCCCCAAGACTGCACTGGTCTGCAGCCACCCCTCATCCTGTGTTTGCCTGGGGCACCCCAAGTGCTGGGGAAGGGTATTGGGGCACCTGGTCATCCCCTACCTGATGATGACACATTGGTTCTCCCCATCGATCAGCATGTTTCGGTACATGTTGTCCGTCAGGGCATAGATGTGGGGGGGATTTTCATACTGAGCCTAAAACAGGGTGTAAGGATGGTGATGCTGGGATCTCCTTAGCTCTGCCCACGTGTGCTGAAGGCAGCAGCACAGTGCCAGGTGCTTGCTTCAGTACCCTGCACTTGTGGAAGAGCATAGAGCAGAACCAAGCACCGAGGTATGGTTTTAAGTCACTTTGGTGTGCACTATGAGCTGAATTTCCTTTGTGTACTCACATTTCTTACAAACTCACCGTTTGGGAGCACTGACCCCTGCAATACTCAAAGCTCATGGGAAAATCCCAAGTGCTTGCATGCAAATGCAAGCAAATTAATGTTGATGAACCCCTGTGAGCCCCTTGCCAGCCCTGCAGCCTCACCGCCCCCTGGTACAGCTCGATCTCCCGGTCAGTGAAATATGGCATCTGCTTGAAGGGGTTGACAGAGATGAGCACTGGTCCGATGTAGGTCTGGGCAGCAGGTCAAGGTCCGTGCATCCTCTCCCATGTCCCATGTCCCATTTCCCATGCCCTGTGTCCCATGTCCCATGTTCCCCTTCCTGCCCACAGCATCAGCAATGGGTGCCAGGGGGTCTCAGCCCTCTTCCAAACACAGCACTAGGATTTTCACAAGGGGCTCAGCTTAGGACCTGATGCTCATTCAGCCTTTTGGTCTGCATGCAGCATCCCCAAAGAGTATGAGTTGGGGTGTGCCTAGAGGTGATGCAGTGGTGGGTGGGGATGAGGTGCACCAATCCCCTTGGGTTGATGCTGGGGATGTAGTTGGTGTGGGGCTGATGTCCTTCTTTCAGGGGAGAACTTCAGGGTTTTTTTTTTTTTGGGAAATGCAGAAGCGTGGGGCATTGAGTCACAGCTGGAGGGGGACGAAAAAAGGAAGAAAGAGGCTGCGTGGGGTATTTTTTCCTCCTCCTCCAAAAAAAGCCAACCCCAACCCCAAACCCCAAACACATTTAAAGCCCCGGGGCTGCTGACAGAGTGGGCAGCAAGCTGCGTCACGTCCAGCCAGGGCTGAGCATCGCCTTGTAAGGCCAGAGCTGAGACTGGGGGAAACCACAGCTGCAGAGAGCGCTCAACGCCCCAGCTCCTACCACGTCCCATTCTGCAGCCACAGAGCCTCTCCTCTGCCCCTGGAGCTGGGGATTGAGTCCATGCGGCCATGCAGCTGGGTGCTGAGCTGGCTGTGAACCCAAGCAGATGCTGGGGTGGGTTCTCAACTGGAGGCAGTTCCCCATCCTCAAGGAGCCTGAGAGCCTCCAGACCTCGTGCTTATTGCTCAGCAGTGTCACCTCTGTGACAGCCTGTAACCACAAATGCACGTGGGTTGGGGGACGACACGTAAGGGACAGCGGCTTTGCATTCTGCATGGGCTCAGTGGTGTCCCATCCACATGCACACTCCCACCCCATCCAGCGTTTGCTTGGGTCTGTGGTTGGTGCAGAACGCCTGGTGGGCATCCATGCAGTTTGGGCAACAGCAGGAGGGTATAATGTCAGTGATGATGGAATCATGGAATAGCTTAGGTTGGAATGGACCTCAAATCCCACCAGATCAGGCCCAAGGCTCCACACAGCCTGGCCGTGTGCACCTCCAGGGATGGGGCACTCACAGCTCTCTGGGCACCCTGGACCAGTGCCAAGGATGATGCCAGAACCTGTGAACATAAAACAGTGGGATCACGCTGCTGATGATAGTGAGGGGTCCTTCCCCTGGGTAGCAGTGATGCACATGTGCTGTACCAGCTCTAAAGGGCTGCCACCACCACCTGCATCCCCCTGGCTGATCCTGATCCCAGCCCCACGCATAGGTTGACAAGCTGTGGGTGTTGGTGAAGTCTTGGAGCACAGTTCCATTTCTCCCCATCCCCACCCTCGGAAGGATACGAAGATGTAATCATCCATAAAGCGCTTCTTGAGGTTCTCCACGATGGCTTCCTCGGAGATCTTGGCCAGCAGCACCATGTCATCCACACCACTCTGCTTGACGTTGTGGCTCTGCCAGTGGAAGCGCTCCTTGCTGCCCTGCAGGGAAAGGCACAGAGTTTTGCAGCAGGATCCAGCCCCAAAACTGCTGGCACCCAAATGGGCCAAATGGCAGCAGCATCAACCAGGGAATCCCAATAACCTGCTTTCCTGCTGCCCCAAATTGCCCCTACACTGTCCTTGTGGGTAGCAGAAAGGAAAACTGTGAGCTGCAATTTAAGCCAACGTGGAGCTACACATAGCCTGGGGTGGGATCACACTGTGCACAAAGAAACCTCTCAAAGGGTCCTCATCCCAGGAGAGGACCAGAGCTGGTCCATGGCCACCGGCCCCGGTTCCGCTTTCACCCTAATGCTCCCAGAGCTGATTTCACTTCTCCCCCATCAGCCCCAGCCTCTTACTCTTTCCATTTCCCTTTTTTTCACTTCCCCTTTTGTTTCATTGTCCTGCCCATTCTCAAGCTCTCAGACCAGGGGACCCGGCTGCCTTTGCTGCTCACAGCTCCTCCCTTGGGGCTGGCACAACCCAGCAGCACTAGAAGGGAGCACAGAGGGAACCTCGTGGAACTTGGTGGCACCAGCCTGCTCCAACCCCCTCCATTCCTGGGGGGCTGCTGAGATCTGCAGCCCTAGGCACAGTGCGTCTGTTTCATGCAAAATCTCAGTGCCCAGCAACTCTGTGAATGATTGAAGGGCTTTTGGCTCCCATGTCCCAGTGCCTTCAGTTGGGATGCATGGACATGGGTGGATCAGGGCTGCTCACACCGCTTCTCTTTCTTCTCTAGTTCATTGCTCACTGTTTTTGTTTTTTGTTTTTTGTTTTTGGCCTTTTTTTGGCTCCTCCTCCTCCCCTCCACGCTAACAAGACCATGAAAAAACACAGGGGGCACAGTCCAAGCGTTGTCTCCCACAGTTCTGCTGGTGACCCCAACCTGAGCCCATGGGGACACTGATTCCTTCCCTACCCACAGCCCCCATCACCCAGGTCTCCTTGTGCAGGCACCCTGCTCACACACCGCCATTTCCGGCACAGAATTAAGGCAAAAACAGGCATTTCCTGGTCTGCGGTTCGGAGCTTTTGTGCTCACACCCGGAGCTTCTCCTTCCTTGGGCATAGATCAGGGGCTTTCCTGGCTCAGCCTGGTGCCAGATGCAGCACAGCTGCAGGAAAAACACCAGAGCACTTTGAATGAAGGGTTTGTCAGCAGGGTCATGGGTGGTTCCACCTCATTTCTGGCTTTCCTCTGTGCATCCCACGAGGTGAAGGGTTTTGTGATGCTGCAGTTTGCTCCGCCGGGGGGAGCAGCCTTGCGAGAGGGGGAGGTGGTTGGACTCCAAAGCACTGTTGGACACTGCTGGATCTCACTGCTCGGTGAGCCCCAGGGATGGCTGAGGGGCTTGGGCGGAGTCCCCATGGGAAGCAAAGCATTGTGCAGGGCAGCAGCTGAATTGCTCTGAGGTTTGGGCCAATCCCTCCAACACCACTGGCCAAAGCAAAGGGTGAGAGCAGGGGTGTGACAACCACCTGCCTGGATGTGCTGGGACCAGACATCTCTCTGAGCCACTCCATCCTCCAGCGAAGCAGAAGCATTTTAAGCATCACCTGGACCAGGCATCCCGTATCCTTTGCAGCCACTCTGTGCACAGCCCCATGCATGGTGGGTGTAGAGGCCACCAGGACTCTCCTCGCAGCAGCATGGGGACTGTCCCTGTGTGAGCATGGGTGCACCCAGTGACCCTGGGAGCACTGAGCATGGGGAGTGGCCCTGCATCAGTTATCACAAACTGTTGCTTGTTTTTCTTCAAAACTCAGGTATGAACCAGCAGAAATAATCCTGTGAGCTCCGGATGCAGAGCAGCCCAATATTGGCACCTTGAGATAGGCAAGGGCAGATGCAGCCAACACCTCTGAAACCACAGGAAGCATCAAAGAAGAGCAGCACGAGGCGCTGCATCACCACCAGCAGCCTGCTCCAAGGCACCAACATCTAGGGATGGGGCATTACCCCAATGTTTTGGGGCTAAAACTGGACAGGGAGAGGGGATACAGCCCCACAGCACCTTGTGGAGACACAAAATGTCACCAGGTGCAGAGGGGACAGTGTCTCTCATGGGGACAGCGTGGCAGTGGCCTTGCAGAGGTGACAGTTCCAAAGCAGTATTGCTGCAGGCAGGATGCTATGCTGCACCTCAGCCACTGTCCCTCAGTTCCTGGCTGGTGGGAAGTGATGCTTGGGGACAATGTCATGCAGAGAAGTGCAGGGAGCAGAGCTGTGGGCTGGAGGATGTTGCTGCGGCCCTGCTGTGCAGCTGCATCTGAGCATCATCTTTGTTCTGAGAGGCTCCATCGTCATCTTCATCCTCCAGATCAACTTCCAACTGTGGCTGCAGCCACAGGGTGTGAGTTAAGGCCCAGAGCACCCAGTATGTCCCCCCACTCAAGCACAGGGACATCCAGCAACCCTCACCCCACCCATGTGCTCTGCCTCTGCACTGAGTCCTGAAACCAGAAGTGCTGGTGGGAAGCTGGGCTGGGAGGAACACAGGGGTTCCCCTGCAGGCATTGTGCTGAACTGAGTTCACCACCTGCTGCCCTCCATCCTGCTTGAGTCAGTGTTCCCAGCATCAGCTCAGCACCAGTCCTGCACCAGTCCTGCACCAATCCTTCTCCAATCCTGCACTGAGAACTCATCACCAGCTGCTCCCCTGCACTCAGCCCCAGCTCTGCTCCTTCTCCTCAAGCCTGGATGTCTCTGTCCCCTCTCCACCAGGGACACAGTGGCAACTCCAAGCAGCAGTGAGGGACCCAGGTGGGTGCAAAGAGGGACAGTGCTGGGACAGCACTGTAGCAGTAGGAAGAGCGAAGTGACATCCCAACAACATCTGGGGGAGGGGGGGGGCAGGCAGCTCAGCAAGGACCCCTCTGGCACTCACCATGGTGTCCCTGTGTCTTGACCCTGGAAACGGAGCATCCGTGGCTGTTGTCACCGAGGGCCAAAGTCCATCACTCTGGGCTTCTCTTTCGTGTTTCTGTTGCAAGTACAGACTGCAACTCAGTTTTTTCCTCCTCCCACTTCCTCATTTAGGGCCCTTTTTCTGGGTGGGGGAGAGGAGGAGGGCGTCTCCCTGCTGCTGGAGGGCCTTGGGGTGGCCCTGCCCAGTGTGTCCCCAGTGCCACTGCCAGTGGGTTCTGAGGTCATCCTATGGGATGTGGGTGGTGCTGATGGATGCTGCCTGGATCCAGGATGCTCAGAGCCTCTGCAGAAACTTTTCTCCCACTGTGGGGTACAGTGTGATGTGTTTGTGTTGGGGGATGCCCTGCTTCAAGCTGGATTTAGCAGCGAGATGCTTTGGGTCGGTTGTTGCTTCTTTTTTTTAGGTCTTTTGGATCAATGGACCACAAAAGAGGAGCATTTTGCCCAAAGCCGTTTTAGAGCCCTCCCTGGCTGCAGTGTGTGGGGGATGAGAGCAGGGCTGCCTCCCATCCTACATCCCCTGCATTGCACTGCTTCATGCCTCAGGAGGCAGGAATGGGAAGTGCCATTAAAATTGTCACTGTGGGAAGGGTAAATGCTGGGGCTGAAATCTGCTCAGCTGGGCAGCAACACAGCATCTCTGCTCCATTACCCACTCTTATTCCATTTCTTGCACTGTTGGTTCCTGAAAAAAACCTCTAAAATCCCAAACCAGCCTTAGCGATCTCCTCATACCTTGGGATCTGCCAAGGAGAAGTTGGTTCCTTCATATCATGCAGCAGCTCTGGGCAAACCCCCAAACCTGATGTGGTCCCTCGGGATGCGGGGAACCCCTTAGAACCTCTTTTTGTGCACAAATCCCTCTTCCAGCATCAGCAAAGCAGCATCACACTGCCTGACGTAGGGGCCAGGGGTCACCCAGGACTGAGGCTTTCCAGTGGAGAAATAACACTGGGACCAGAAGCTGCACCTGGGATCGTAGCTACTCCTTTATTATAAATCATGCCGTTACGTCGCTCCTCCTCAGAGTTAGTATTTTAAACACTTTTTTTTCATTATATATATCTATATAAAAAGGTGAAAACACCCCCTCCCAAAACGTCAGAATGGAGCTTTGCACTGGGAAGGAAGACAAACCCACACCTGCTCGCCAGCCAAAGGGAATTGCTGAGCACCAGAGAAGCTGCAATCAGCTCCGAGCAGGGAAAAATACAGACAGGAGAGGAACACATCAGGGCTGGAGGGGTCTCCTCTGGGAAAAAGGGCTGACCCTGCACCCTGCACCCTGAGGATGACCTCCATGGAGAACAGAGCATGGCCTGGGACAAGGTTTCTCCTCTTTGTGATGCCAGAAAGGCCCCAAAATAATACTAGTAACAAGAAGCACATGCTTGGTACATTGCAAATTCGGATCTTCTCCTGCAGGCTGCTATGGCCTGTGGAGATGGGTGGGTTTGGCCAGGAGGAGGGGATCTGGAAGAACGTTAACCTGCTCTCTTCTCGTGGCTGGAGGTCTCCTGGGGGTGGCATTGGGATTGGCACCCTGAGGGGCACGCAGTGAGATGCCAGCGGAGGCAGAGCACCATTGGAGGCAAAGCACCTTTGGAGGCAAAGCACACTTAGAGGGAAAGCACCTTCAGAGGCCACGGCATTCTCTGGGGAGGAGCCAGCCAGGGCCAGGCACAGATTTATCCCACTTCATGGCTTGGCCATGGGGACACTGTGGCCATGAGTTCTCCTCCTGTATCCTCCCTGGCTTTCTTCTTGCAGCCCAGCACATTCTCAACGCCCCATAAGGGATCGTGCAATCCCGAGCATGCCTCAGCCCTGACAGCTTGTGCTTTGAGGTGCCTCCAGAATAAAAAAATAGTCATAATAGTGACAAGGGCTTTTAGGAAAAATAGAGGGAAGCCCCAGTCGAAGTAGGCTGTTAAGAGAGTTGGAAGAACTCCCTCTCCCAGTTAAACTGGTGTCACTGCTCCGCTCACTGTTCTCCATCACCCTCTGCAGGTCCCAAGGTGATGGGGTGCAAATGACGAAGCCAACAGCCCTGCTCCCACCCCGCACCCCAAGGCAGCTCATCTCCATCCAGCACCCAGAAGCACATCACCCGTGGCACCTGAAAACTCGTCCCCGTGTCCCCAGCCCTCGGGATGTGGGAACTTCGGTACCTGCAGGACCTGGGTCCGCTACAAAATAAATAACAGTCTCAGAATTTCAAGTAATGTCCCTGCTGCCGCGCTCTGCCCAGCTTCTCCCTCTCCCACCACGTTGACCTGCTCCTCTCGCGCTTGGCCGTGGTCTCTGCAGCAGCCAGCAGTGGTTTAACTGGGATCCTGCCGTTGGGATGCTCGGGGACGAAAGGTGCGTGTCTTTGGGGGACAGGTGGGGTGACGCCGGCTCCCTCTGGAAGCACGATCAGTGTCTGTGTTGGACCCAGGGGAAGGTTCCCGTGGCGAGAGGAAGGGCCTGGCTCGGTGGCCCTCCGGCACACCTCTTGCCTTCCAGTTTTCCCGTGGGGTCACCGTGTTCCTAGTGCCCCTGGCATGTTTTACAGCACATCTGTCGGAAGTAGGTCCGGCTGCAGAACTTGAACTTCAGGACAAGCGGGCAGTAGGCCACCTTGTTCACATCCTTGCATTCTGGATGGGTCACAAAACAGAGTGGAGTTACAGATGAGCCCAGGACGAGGAGCCCCGTGTGGTGGCTTTTACCATTCCCCCTCAAGCTCCTGCAGTCCAGCTCCCGTGGGCTGTTTGCTATGGAGCAGCAGGATGTGTTGGTGCTCAGAAAGATACCTCTCTGTTACTTCACCAATCATGGTCATGGCGACCAGTTTGGCCTTCGCCTACAGGATACAGCTTTGAGTGTGCCCCATAGCCTCACCCCACTGCACCCAGAGCTGTGCCTTTGTACCCTGTGGCTTTGAAGCTGGTGGGGCTCAGAGCTTTCCCCCAGTCCCACTGCCTCCCTTACCTTCAGGGTTGTCTGTGGGTCCTGACTCGCACTTGGTCTCACATTGCTGCATGCCGGGGGGCTGCAGGGTCTCCAGGCAGTCGCTGGAGGGCTGCCCGGTGTGAGCCAGGCATTGGACGGATCGTCGCTGCTGGCCAAGGCCACAATGTGCAGAGCACTGCCGGGGAAGAACACAACACTGTGATGTGGGGGAAGAGGGCCCAGCAGCTCCCAGGAGGTGCAAGGGGTGCTTGAAGCAATTGTTCCTTCTCTTGGCAGCAGTGGCACAGCTGAGAGCTCCAGTCCTGCTTCCCAGAATCTTGATCCAAAGCTCCAGGGTTCTCTGCAATAGTCTGTCCGTGCAGCCTTGACCCACTACCCCTTCCTAGCCCTCCTGTGCTCCCAAGTCAAAAGGGATGCCAGCATTGTCATGCTGGAGGGAACGATGGTAGCCTCACTTGCAGCCATTCCAGCACACCATTGTGTCCCAGGGATGAGCTGTGTCCCACACAGGGACAGCTGAGCTTACAGTGACCGCCAGGTGTCCTTGTGGTTGCACACACACTGAATTGTGCCTAGACACCTGCAGTGCTGCTGCCATGTTCCAGCTATGGTCATACTGTCACAAGGTGTCCCTTTACCCTATAGCTTGGCTGGGAGGGTGCTGGTACATTTGGGGCTCAGTCTTCGACAGTGGGTTTGTGCCTGCTCCATGTGCACATAGAACAAGAGATGTCTGTGCCCCAGGGTCACTGAGCTCTCTCTGATGACATTGTGTAGTCCCCAGGACGTGAATGAGGGGTGGGCAGCACCCAGTCCCACTGCCATGGCAGGACACCCATCCTTGTTGGGTAGCAGTGAGGTTTGAAGCCATAGATCTAAGGGATTATGGGCCGGTGGGGGGTTCAGAAGTTTGCCAAATGTGCCATGTGGAGGTGGCACTTGGCCCCTTTATTATTATTACTTTAAATTTTCATTTTTTTAAATTTTGTTTTAACTCACATTCACCTTTTGTGCTGCAGAGCAGCTGGAACGCTCAATCTCTACCTGGCTGGAGGGGAGAGAGCACTGCCAACCTGGCAGGGGACACTCAGAAATTCATGGCACATTCTGCAAATGCCTCAGGGCATCTCTCCAGCCAGCAGGGCTGGGAGATGTGGGGATAACTCTATGTCACGCTGACATGTTGATAGCCATGCCACCAAGGGCACGGGTAAAAGGCTCACGTGGGATTTGTGGGGATAAGGGAGGGAGCATCCATACCTCTCCCCACTCGCCGGTCACCCAGCGTGGGGGTGGGCAGCGTCGCAGGTTGCACCTCATGCTGGTGGGGGGTTTGGAGCCCTCGGGGCACTGGGAGGTGGGCAGTGTTGCACTGTGGTCGCCGCTCTTGCAGAGCACGATGCGGTGGCGGAAACCTGGCCCACAGCTTGGGGTGCACTGCAGGGAGGAGACATGAGTGCAATCAAGACGTGCAACAAGGAGCAGAGAGAGTGGTAGCATTGCCCACCAATGCTCCTGTCTGCTAAAAGGACAACTCCCCATGTCACTCTCTCCATGGGCAGCATCACCAGTGGTGATGGGTGGTGATGCACTGGAACAGGTTGCCCAAGGAGGCTGTGGATGCCCCATCCCTGGAGGCATTCAAGGCCAGGCTGGATGTGGCTCTGGGCAGCCTGGCCTGCTAGTTGGTGATCCTGCACACAGCAGGGCGTTGGAACTGGACGAGCATTGTGCTCCTTTTCAACCAGGCGATTCTATGATTCTATGATTCTACCCCAGTGACTTACACCATCCTACGTCCTTGGGCAGCTGAGAGCAGTGGATGAGCACTTACCTCAGACCAGTCCAGAGCGACCCATTCTGGAGGGCACGTCTGGTTATTGCAAGGCTCCAGCATCTTTGGCCGTGGTTGGGTGCAGGAGGCATCATCCAAAGTCTTCTCTTCAGTGGCGGAGATCTTACGCTTGCAGAAGACACTGCGTGTACGGACGCCCTCATTGCAACTTCGGCTGCATTCGGACCAGTTCCCAATCACCCAGCTGGGGATAGAGAGAAAAGCAAAGATGGAAAGGGTGTGAAGCAGACATCTCCCCAAGTAGCGTCATCCTTAGGGACTGCAGCAGAGGACTGTGACTTGGGAGGGGCAGAGGGGAGGATTTCACCTTCTTCTATCCATGCTCCCTCCACCTGTGGTACTCACGCAGGGGCACACGGCTCGGTGTTGCACGGCCTCTGCCGCTCCAGCATTTTGGTTTCAGGGCTACAGAAATGGTTGGAGACTGTTGAACTGTCGGAGAGTTTCCTGCACACGACAGATTGGATCTGGCTGCCTGCCGAGAGAAGGAGGCAATGGGGTGAGACCAAGGCTGAGGACTGAGCTGAGCCAGGCTGCAGGCACTGCCACTTGCTGCACCTTATCAACCTGGAACACGTTTCTCTATTCCTAATCAAGGCCTCCTTTCCCTCCAGCATCTCCAAGAGAGCTGTGCGGACAGCATCCAGCAGAGCTTGTGGAAGAGGTTGTAACTAAATAATCTTTACGGTTCATTTCAAGCTAAGCCATTCCACTCTTCTATGATATTGCCCTTGAAAAAAATCCTAAAGTTTGTCTTTTGACACCTTTCAGGAAGAACTAGTGGGCACAGTTGGCAGAGGAGATGGAAACATCAGCCTCAATTGGTGTCTAGCAAACAAGAGCAGGTCAGGGGCCTTAGCTTTAAGCAGGAAACATTATTAGGCTTTGCTTTTCAAGGGCTCTCCATTCTCACTCTCATCCAAGCTCTCCATAGCCACTGAGACGGACTACACGACCTTCAGAGGTCCCTTCCAACTCAAATGATTCTACAATAAGACCTGATGCAAACCCTTGTGTCAGCCATCATGGGAAGCAGCCCAAGGGATCCAGGGGAAAGCTTCCCTCTGCTGACACCAGGTCAAACCTCACCTCCTGCACACAGCACTGAGCACTTGGTCCACGGGGTGTAGTGCCATGAGTACTGGTTGGACGCATCTCTGCTGATGGGAGCATTGAACTTGTACCGGATCCCCTGCAGCTCTGTCCTCACGAGGACCTGTGGAGAACACATCAGTGCCACAGAATCCAGCATGGCTGTGGTTGTTCTGATGGTGCCCCCAAGCCACAGTGTCTTGTCTGGAATTCAGGGCGGCTGAAATCTCTTCCCTTCCCTCTTTCAGCCCCTTCCATCATGGACATAGCAGCCACCAGAGGTGACATTGGAACAGGCATGAAGGTGACATAATCAGAGAACAAGATCCTGTGCACTCTCAAAATGAGTATTTCCATATCTTGGCAGATTAATGGATGGAGACCTGAGAATTTAGTGCAATTTACCTTTGATCCCTGCACCCCTTTCACACTGAGCAGCAAGGACAGGGGCTGGTTATCTCTAATTCCAATGTAGACACCACAAAGTCCCTTTAGACAAGGTCTGGTGGGGGCACAAAGGAATGTGCTGTTACCAACCATGACAAAGAGGGTGACATTGGTGGGCCCCAGGGCCTCCAGGGACTCAGGCTCGTCTGGGGATCTCCTGTAGTGGAAGGTGGTGCCCGCAATGTCGAAGCGTCGTGGTGGGTCGATGGAGAGCTTCCCATTGATGTAGTAATCACCAGCATCACCTCTCAATGCTGCCAGGACAGGGGAGCCAGAGTCAGCAGGAAGGCAAAGCACATGCCCACATCAACAGAGGAGAGGAGAGGAAAGGAGAGGGGAGGAGAGGAGAGTTAAACTTGGAAAAGACCACTAAGATTACCCAGTCCAACAACCAACCACCACCAAGCCCACTAACCATTTTCCTCAATGCCACATCTCCATGGTTCTTGAACATCTCCAGGGATGGTGACCCCACCACTCTACTGAGCATCTTGTTTCAATGTCTGCCCACTCTTTCAGAGAAGAAATTGTTCCTAACATCCAACCTGAAACTCTCCTGGTGCAACTTAAGGCCATCACCTCTTGTCCTACATGTACCCATATCCACATGCATCCAACATCTCATCTGCCTGGCTCAGAGCATTGTTATGTGGGAGGATAAATATACTCAGCCTCATTTTCCACAGTGGGAACAGGTGGGATCATAGAATCATTAAGGTTAGAAAACACCTCTAAGATCGTCTGGTCCAGCCATCATATGATGCTGCAGGGAGCTGGACCAGCTGCTCGGGGCAGTGATGGGACACACGGCAGTGGAACAAGTTGTGGCCAAGAAGGCAGGCTCAAATCCAGCTGTGCACACTGGATCAGGGCTGCTGGAGAAGGCAAGTAGCCCGGCTGCGATTGCTTATGAGAGGCACTAGAGGGAGACCGGCACTCGCCCACATTCCCATGCTCTGCCTCTGACACATCTGCGTCCACATCTGCCTCACCCCTGCCCTCACCGCTGGCACTGTCATCAGGGACAGAGAGGAAGTTCTGTAGTACTGAGGATAAAGGATGCTCCCTCTCTTCCCACCTGGGGTGCATGGACAGTCCTCGGTGGCAGCAGAGAGATATGAGCTTGGGCTGTGCCTCCAGTGCACAGAAATCCAGCTTGAATGAACACGAGGTGTCCTCAATTTACCTGGAGCATCTCTGAACCAAGAGAACTGTCCTGGGGGGCACAGCCAGGGGACCCCACGGCCACCTTCCCCTGACCCAGCTTCAGGAGAGCTGCTGGGGGGAATTCAAGTACCTTGCCCACCCATCTTTGATTGGTGCACATCACACAAAGGACAGAAAAGGAAGACAAGGGGAAAGAAAAAAGCCCACTGCAAAAAAAGCGAGCTGGAGCCTGGCTGGAAAATGAAGCCCGAGGAAAATATGAGAAGGTCTATTTTTAATCCCCAGACCAACATGCTAGCAGTAGGGGGAACGCCAAGGAGCCCCAGGCAGTGCCAAGTGGGGTGCAGGGTTTGCTCAGTGTTATGCTGCTGTGTGGTGAGCACAGGATGGAGGCAGAGCTGCAGAGAGCTGTGGCTGAGTCAGGACAAGAATCCCTGCTAGCAAACCCCACTGCTCTCCTATGCCCATGCACCAAGCCAGGACCTCTGCTAATGACAGGGCTAAGGGCTGGCCAAGCAGAGTCTGGTTGGGATTTTAGCATCTCCCAGCCCTCCTCACCTAGGTAGTTGATGGAGAGGTTCAGCTCCCGAATGTCGATGTGGACAGAGCCCTTGGGGATCTGGATCACCTCCTCGTAACCTGCAAGACACCACGGGGTGGTGAGCAGGGGGCTCAACCTGCGAGCCCACAGCCAGCCCCATCCCATCAGCAGTGCATGTCACCTGTTACCTGGGGATTGAAACACAAAATGAGATGGTGGCAGAGCAGAGGTGCTTATTTAGCCACCTTCTGCAATTAAACAGAACGGGAAGAGGGGCAGGAACTTGGAGCCAGGCACCTGGGTACCAACTGTCATCAGAGGGGAGCAATGCACTCCCTGATTTCAGCCCTTCCCACTGTTTCCCTGGGGCGTCCTTCCCTGTCCCATGTGTCCCCAGGTGCTGGTGTCACCAACGTGGCCATGGTGAGCCACAGGATCCCAGGGTGGGTGATGCTGGCTGCCTGCTCCCTACCTCCCTCCGGCAGTGACTGGTTGAAGATGCCCTCAATGGTCTCACAGGAGCTGCCATCTCCCCCACACACACGGCACTTGTCTTCCTTGGCGTCAGAGCCCAGGACACGGTCACAGCCCACATGCTGGAAAAGGAGCAGTGCGATATTAGCCATCCTGGTGGGGCCCTGAAGCCCACTCCCAAACTTAATCATGCTATGAATCTATTATTCAATCCTTTAACATATCCCAGCTTGGATAGGTAGTGGGGGTTGCAGCGATCCAGATGCAGACCTTGCTCTTGGCTTTGTTGAACCACATGAGGTTCTCCTGGGGGCACTGCTCGAGCCTACCCAGATCTCTCTGGATGGCATCGTGTCCTTTGGGCATGCCACCACACCACAGTGTCATCGGTAACCATGCTGGCTCTGCCCTCACACTAAGCCTGTCCCACCTTGCATTCCCCATTGACGCAGATGTCGTTGGAGTCCTGCCGGCACGGCGTCCCATCCACCACAGCTGCAGCTCTCTCCGTGTAGAAGTTGAAGCCCTCGGCCAGGCAGTTGAGGGAACAGGCTTTCACCCCTCCTAGGAAAGATGCTGAGGTTTAAATGATGTCAAAGGAGAGAAAGAAAAGATGCAGAGAGGCAGACCTCGCCCTCGGCCTCCTCATGGCCTCATCCTGCTTGTCACCCAGCTCTGGGTGCTCAGGATGACATCCCTGCCATGCAGAGGGACCCATAGCAATACCTAGACACTGTATGGACCAGTAGCAAGGTGAGACCCCCTGAACTGGACACTGAAACATGCTGATACACTTATCTTCCTGCCCATCCAGGAAACATGGGCAGTATGTGACAGGGAAGGAAACAAACTGACCTGCTCTTATGTGGTGTCAGTCACTTCTGGGTCACCTGGCACGTTGCAAAGGCTATTGAGACCCTTGAGTCCATTTTACAGACAGGAAAGTTGAGTCAGCAGCTCATAAGCAGTTTGTCCAGGATCACCCCAAAGGCTGGAACTGGACAGCCTATGTCCATCCTTAGTTCCAGACCATATGGCCAGAGGAAGCTTTTGTTTCTGTTCAGAACTGATGGGAACTGAGTCCTTCCCAGCAAAGAAAACTACAGCAAGGTGAGGAGGAAGGGGAAGGATGCTCAAGTTAGAGGTGGGCACCAGCTAAGGAAGAAGGCTGGGTCTGTAGATATTGCCTTATGGTGCTTGGGAACAGGACTGGTTAGGGAGGAAAGAAGCTGGGAGCAGAGAACTGAGCAGAGAAACTTCCTCTGTGCTATCTTTAGATTTTACTGAACTGGCCAAAGAGGACCCCAGCAGAGAGAAGCATCCCCAGATCTTGGCAGTTTGCTCCTGCAGGCACTGGAGGCGGTCATGAGCTGCCTGCCAGAGCTGGGAAGCCCCTACATTGCAGCAACCGAAATCTTCTAAATCTGCAAATCGTTATTACACATCAAAGGGGCAGATGGAGGGGAGGGGTGGCCCAGCTGTGCCTGGGAGCACCAAAACGCAGCCCGCCCGCGCCCCCCCCCCCACCAAGCCCCACCCGGGGGGAGGGAAGAGCAGGAGGAGACAGGAGAAGGGAATTCAGCTGCTTGCAGGCATGCTGTGGAGCAGGATGCCTGGGCAATCCCCTGGAGAAGGTGCTCCATTGGCCCTCCCTATGGAAAACCAACTTCTGCTGCACCCTTGCAGTACCAGAGCTACCACGGAAGACAGTGAAAGTGTGACCCAGAAAACTCACAGAACTCAGTGCTCAGTGGGATGAGCAGTCCATGGTCCGTAAGAGCGGGATCTGCTGTGGGTACCGACCTTTACCTGCTGTGCTGTGCCTCCAAGGATATTTTGTTCCTCCTGCCTGCTCTGTCCCATAGTGGAATTAAAGCGCATTACAGTTTCTGATGAGCAATCTCCTGTTTTCTGCAAGCCCCTGCTCCTCGCCAGCCCTCTCCCAACCCTGTAAGCCATTCCTCCCTCCCTTGGCTCTTGCATCCGCCAAGAGCAAAATGAATAACTAAGCGAATAAAACAAAATAAACAAACAATTAAAGCCGCATTCCATGAGGTATCTGCTGACTGCTGAGCTCTGAAAGGCTGAGCTCAGCACTTCTCGCTGGGGCTGCCTTTCGTTCCTGGGGTCTGAGCTGCAGCACCGTCATAAATCACCACCAGGAAAGCACCGTGTGGCCCCATGGAGAACTCAACCTCAGTCCACAGTGTCTCTGTGGCTGACACCAGGCTTCAGTGGGTGGCTTGGTCCCATCCCAAAATGCCCATGGGACTGGTGCCCTGTGTGCCTGGGATGTTTCCCATCCAGAGAGGGACATCACTGTGAGCCTGATGGGTGAATGGCATCCTCACACTACTGTGTGTTTCAGCAGCAGGGTGGCTGCAGGGTGCAGTGGCTGAGCTCAGCTGGGGAAGAGGCTCAGCCAGAGTGGTGAATGTTTCCTGGTATATGGACATATGCTCCAAAACATCCTGCAGAACAGCGACGTTACCAGCAGAAGGGCAGGTGAGTGTCTGTGCTGCCACATCACTCACACTTGGGCAAAGAATTTGTTGGGGTAGGGGACAGGAATGGCCCCCTTAGTGCCACTGTGATCCCAGCTCATCCAAGGGCCCAGCATGAGCGGCCCATGCTGTTCACATCAGTAGAAGCTGCTTGGTGCTGGGTCCCAGAAACAAGGAACACATCACTTCCAGTCCCTTACTTGTAATGCCTGCATTTCCTTCCCTGCACCCCTGCATGGGAAGACAGTGATATCCTCTGACACTAAATAGTAAATGCGAAATAATGCAGCTCCTTGTGACCATCACCCAAAGCCAACCTGGAGATTTGACAGGAGGAACTCCCACATCCCTTCAAGACATGGCTGTGCCAACACTCACAGCCTCCCAGGAAGAGGACACATTTCATCACCTTATTTTATGGGAGGGGAAGCAGTGAGAGGAAGGGGCTAATTTGAAAGCCAAAGCAGAAATCATTTGGGGCCAGATTAAAATACAAAGGCTGATGTGCAACTGGTAAACCATCCCCTGGGCTCAGATCACTGGGGAAGAAAGAGGTCTGAGCAAGGGCAGCTCCAGCCGCAGGGTTATCTTCCACCTTGGCATCCATTGGGGTCTTTGTGTGACTGACTGCTTTGCAATTTTATTACATTTTTATTGATCCATCCCCTGCAGCCTCTGCACATCTGCTCCGGCTGCAGGAGCCCTGCTGGGAGGTGTGCTTATTTACACAGCTGTGAAGGATTTCCCCAGTCAAGTTCATTAACTACAAGAAGGAGACGTGCTGTTCTTTCTCATTATTAAGAGATTTCTGCCACAGAGGCCTCCACCTACCCCCTCTCCTTGCTAGACAGGCAGGACACATGGGGACTGACCTTGGAAAGGGGGAATTCTGCAGGATCCCTAAGTTTGGATCCCTTCTGCTTGGGTAAGAGCTGAAGCTCTACCTGGTGGTGAAGGTAGAGCTCTCCCCTTTGTCTCCTTCATCATGTACCAGGGAGAGGGTCCTGAACTAAACAGAGTGGTACTTTGCATTGCTTTAGCAACTCATTTTTTTTTGTCTCTGTATTTGTTTACTTGGTAATTGAGAGTCAGTCTCAAGGAAAGCAGCTTAACAGCTCCCATACTGCTGGTTCTACCAGAGGAAAGATGTTGAAGAGTAATTGCACAGAGCTGAGTGATGCAGGATGGGGGCATGACAGAACAGTCTGCTGAGCAGCCTAGCAACCTGCAGCACACAGCTTGCAGGACCTGTTCTCAAAGAGATGGTGACCTACTGCCCACTAGAGGACTTGGACCACAGCACCTGTCCTGGAAGAGGTGGGGGACCCAAAGCACCGCATGGCTCTGCTCCAGCCCTGGGATGCTACAAGCAGCACTCACTCACCTCCCCGGTATGTCTTCCAGGTGTAGTACTTCCCTCGGAAGGGGACATTATCAAACTCAGCACACTGCAGCTCTCGGAAGTCCTGGGACCCTGGCGGGCAGTCCTGCAGCCACAGAGACGAGCACATAGGTGAAGCACTGCCTTACTGCTAGGGTGCCAGGTGGCTGCAGGTCCAGCAGTGATAGCACCAGTAATTTGAGATGGACACCAGCTCTGACCCCTGCCCAATGCTGTAGGATGGCAAAAGGCATCAGGGAAGCATCTTATTTCCTAACTACAAGCCCATGGACATTAAAGCTGTAATTTCCCAGATTCAAAGCTGAATTGTGTAACCCTGCAACACAGTTGTTTCTCTTTGTTCCCTCTGAGGTCTAACGCCCTCCCCGGGGAAGCCAGGTGCTGTACTGGGGTTTTGGGAGACTGCTGGGCTTGCACTCACAGAGTGCAAAGCAACCGCTGCTGTGGTGGTGCTGAAAGCCTCTGATCTTTTCCTTGTTATCTTTTGGGGCCCCTTTTTGATGCCAAAGCCCCTTGAGCATGTAACACCAATCTGCCCTCTGAACCAGGTGGTGCAGACGTGCTCCGTCCTGCTTGGTTCTTCCCCACTGCCGCCAGCACAGCATGCTTCACCTCCCCCAGCCCCACAACCCAGCAGTCCCATGGCAGTGCCTAACAGCCCAGAGCCATGCAAAAGGCTCACTGCTGCCTCCATACTGCAGCACAGTGCTCCCTGCCCACGTCAAATCTCTGTTGACCCCTTGGCATTCCTCTATGACAGCCTGACGGTACTCACATCGGTGTTACAGGACCGATAGCGTTTCCGCTCCCCCAGGCAGTACTTCCCTCCGATTGTAGGCCTGGCAAACAGGGAATAAGAGGAAAAAAGCAGCTCAGGACAGCCAAGCCAGCACTGGTGGCAGACGGCTGCCCCAGGCCAGCATTGGTTGGACAGCATGGATACCTACGGGAACACCAAGGCTTCCACTACAAGGACAGGTTCTGCCTGGAGGAATTTGCATGCCTAACTGCCAGCATGCAGTGGGATTGTCTGAGCAGCTGTCACCTTCCCCACTGACCCGAGCATCCAGGACAAGGCATGGCCACGTGCACGCACACCTACCGCGGGCTGTCGCAGTGCCGGACGGAGGAGGACACACCGCCGCCGCACGTCCTGCTGCACTCACCCCAGGATGACCAGGATCCCCAGGCACCGTCCACACCCTCCGGCCGGGTGCCAAAGGGCACACATTCCCTCTTGTAGCACCACTGGGGAGAGACAGAGCTTCAAAGACCTTGAGAACGACACGCTCTCCTTCTCCCACATAGCTCCCTAGCCTCCTCTGGACACAGGAGGCCTGGGATCAGACTTGATCCCACGAAATTTGAATTCTAGGCTGTACTGGCCTCAGAGCCATGTTTGCCATCACAGAGAGCACTCACTTTCCCAGGGCATCATTTAGTCCGAGTCACAGCATCACCATCTGTACGCGCTGTGTACTCGGAGATAGCAAGGGATGCTCATGCAAACTTGTCTATGAAATATTTCCCTTGGACCTGGAAAGGATCCTGCACCCCCTGGAGTCAACAGTGATGCAAGGAGCAGGATACTGCCAGACCCGCTGCTGTTCTCTGGGCACCATGCCAGACACAGCATCTCAGGGGCTGAGATAATCCCAGGAAGGAAGAAACTGCTGTGTGCTCCTTCCAGGGGCTGATAACCCACCCTGGAGCTACTGGCACAGCTTCTCCCGGCTCCTTTCAAGCCAGGCTCTCTGCAGGCAGCACAGTCTGCAGGGAATAATAAACCTCCCAGGATGGCTGGCTGCTTACACGGCAGCACATTAGCAAAGGTGCAACCACATGCAGAGCATGCACAGCCCTTCTGGTGTCCCTGCATGGAAGCACAGGGACTGCTGGTGCAGGATGCACACTCTAGTCAGAAAATAATCAGTAGTAAGTGGGGGGAAACAGAAATATTTGAAAGTGACAGAAGCTGGTAGAAAATCACTAGGAGAAAAAGATTGTTCTTGTACATGGTGAATTTTGAGCAGCAGGGACGTGCAGCCCCAGGAGCTGCCTAATCCCTTTCGATCTAATTTCCAGTAAAGCTAAGAGAACTCTAAAGGAAAATGTGTTTCTCAAAGCCATCCTGCACACGAGCTTCTTCAGCTTCTTAAGGATCTGATTTTTTTCCTCAATTTCTTGGGAATTATTTTTCCTCTAGTGGAAAAACATGAGTCTGTTTTATGGTGGATATCCCAGTCCTGATTCTCCATTGTCCCAAATATTGCACACAGGCTGCAAAGGCACTGGGAGTCATTAACGCTTTGCTTTAATAATTTCACACTCACTTTATGCTGGTGCAAATGAGGGTCAGAGGTGCAGGGAAAGAAGAGAGATGAACAATTCTTAAGTCAAAACTCGCTTTCAAAATAAATGGCCATGGAAAATCCTATCTTCCCCTCTCAGCAGAGCATGAAAAATGGTCTGATATTTGAGTGTGCTCAGGGGTCCTGGTGCTCCTTGGCACAGCTGGGTTCCCATTGTGCAGGGAATGGTGGGTGCTCTTGAATCAGCTTTGCACTCCCCAATAACCACAGTTATCACTGGACAAGGGATTCACCCACCCACTGCCAACTCGCCTTGTGCCCTGGGCTTCCTTACCCCCTTCTCAATGGTGTTGGTTTGGCAGATGGTCCCCTCTGCAGCAGGGATGCTGTTGGTTATGCAGCGGTTGCTTTTACTCAGACACCATAACTCACTGCAGACCTCCTGGAAAGAGAAAGATTTTGGGGGAGAGAGGGGGAGGGAAGAAGAAAGAGACAAAGACAGAGCCGAGGTCAGGATTCACCCCCTGCTGGGGCTGCAAGGCTGGGGCAATGCAGCAAGTCCCCTCCCCAGGGCTGGGGACGTTTCCTTTACTGGGTCTTCATTGCAGAGGCCAAGCACAAGGACCCATCCTGCAGCACCCATCATGAAAATCCCCCTGCCAGATGGGTCCAGATCTGCTTCAGAGGGAAGCTGAGGCTGCTTGGGAATGCAAGTGTAGCCCATAAGGCCTCACATCACATCTGCTATCTTCTGCCAGCCTAACAGCCATGAAGGGAATACTCCTCTGGAGAGTTCAGAGCTGCTTTCAGAGCAGTCAAACCAATGCCAGATGCTGACAGAGCCCCTGAGCGGCTCAGAAGTTGGCATTTCTGCTTGCCTCTCTGCAAGGTCCTGGGTGCAGCTGGGTCCATGGAATGGAAGGGACTGGGAACTCCTGATAGGGGCTTTCCTGACCCATCCTGACTTCTCGGACAAAAAGCTTCCCTTGGTTGCTCCACTTGTCAATTCAAAACCCACCCAAACCGCAAGGCCATGGCAGACACCCTGCGTATCCATTACAGCTGCAACATCAGGAAGCGCAGACCTGCTCTGCCCCTAACATCAGCCAGACTGGACTTCAACACCAGAAGACTGCAAAGCAACAGCTAAAAAGCAGAGCTGAGTCCCCTGCCACATTACTGCCCTGTTCCTACTCTTACTGAAGGAAGACTTTGGAAAACTCCCCGTTTCACAGAGATCTCCAGCACAGATGCAGTGACCATGCGGCTGCCAGCTGGGCAACTGGGAATCCTCAGAGCTGGCACCAAGAGGGGTGAAAATGTGAGCTTAGGGCTCCTGTGCCTCCCACTCTCGTTCCTGGGTTTGCAAGGATAGGGTGGCACTGGGTGACCCGGGGAGAATGTGCCAATAGACCTCAGTTCTTAGACACAATGGGGTTTCGGTTCCTAACTCTTAGCACAAAAGCACAGCTGTAATGAAGGAAAAGACAATCTTTCTCCCAACTTAAAAAGGCATTGACCCCTTCATTGGATCATAGAATCATTAAGATTGGAAAAGACCTCTAGATCATCAGTTTTAGTTGTCAACTCATCACCACCATCTGCAGTAACCATGTCCCTAAAATACGTTGCACTCCCAGAGCTATTACAACTACTGGGAAATAGGAACTCTTGCAATCCTACTGTGACACCAACAGAATGGACATCTTAGCTCCACCAGTCATATCTCTTCACCCCATCATCATCAAGCCTATTAATAATTTGCTTTGTGCTAGCATGGAGATGGAGAAAGCCAGAAAATAAAGGGATGCTGACATGCTTGCACCACTGCCCTGCGGTTTGTTTTTATGGGTGGATGTACACATTTACCCAGATTTATGTGCACTCACTTGAGCTCCTATGCCCTTTGGGCTACTCCCAAACACGCATGAAGGGCTGGGCTGGAAGGGTCATCTCAAGGACATCTTGTGCTTTTGTGATCCTCGTGTATATACAGGAAAAGCCTGACCAAGTTAAAAATGAGCTAGGAAACAGGCATGTAAACGTGGAAAACTTCCATTCCACTGCCTCTGATTGAGATGAGGAAGGGCTCTGACTGCAGTCAGTAGTGCAACTTGGACTTTTCCTACTTCTGCATCCACTCTACTTTCAGGGCACTCTGGGAGAGCCAAACTCAGGTGTCTGTTCACCAAGATGAGCTATTAAGATCATTGGGAGGAGGTTTAGCATCAAGCCATACTACACATTTGAACACTTAGAGTGATAAATTGGTTCATACTGGATTACTTCAATGGCAAACAGTGGGCTTGTTTGCTCATGGGGATGGGCAGTGGGGATGTTGCAAAAGAAACTAAATCTGATCTGATCTGTAGTGTCTTATCCTTCTCCAGCTTTTCAGGGCTTGGGCCAGGGTGGATACACACACACGTGTGTCCATCAGAAAACACAGATGCTCACTGGTGGATCCTCTGCTTTCTTGAGGGGAAGGTGTTCAACTAGCCTTTAAGTGTACACACCTTCCACTTGCCACTATGCTCAGTCGGCAGTGTTCTGTATGTTAAATACAGCAAAACGTCAGGCTGAGACCCAGGAATCTCCTGAAACAATCTTTTCTTTCAGTGGTTTCCTGTATTCAGATCCCAAGGGATGACAGTGCAATGGGGATTTAGATGGGCAGCTCTCTGACACATCTACAGCACAATGCCCCACTTCCTTTGGAAGAGATAAGTTTCTCCTCCTAAGTTGGTCTGTGTAGCACAATGACTTCTAGTAAGAAGCACAAAAAGTATGGCTGTGTACTAAATCCCCAGTGACAGAGCAGTCTGGAAGCGAGGACTGCAGCTTGGGATACAATAGCAGCCCTTGGCATTCAACAGCAGCCAAGGCATAGGGCAAAGGCAAGAGATCCCATGGGATAATCTGATGGAAATTGGGCTGCAGCCAACCTCTGTGGATGTGAAATGACCTCCTCTGTCCTCTCCCAGGGAAGCAAGGTGGAAAGCTCACAGGGAACATGCAAGTGCCCCTCATTACAAGCAGGCTAGCAAAGCAGAGGAATGACCCCATGGATCTTTGCAGCCCCAATCCTCCACCCCCTGGGAACCGATAGTAAAGCAGGAAGGCTCTCTACCCCGTATTTACACTGGCGAGATTTAACTCCGTACTGGAAACGGCACTGCTCATCTGCATCATAGGCCTGACCCGGAGCCACTGTGGGGTAGATAAAGTCTTGCTTGGGAGGAGCGTTGTTCAGGCATAATCCCATCCCAGAGCTGGAAACAAAGAGAGGAGAATCAGAGTTTGGAAAAGCTTTTGGGAATGCACTGCAGGGAAGGAGCAGCAGCACACCTGGCTCTGCTTGGGGCTCAGCTCACACACGCTTGGCTGCTTTGGGGGGATAATTTTACTGCCCTCTGGTAGGGAAACCTCTGAGCACGATCAGTGCTAAGAAAGCACTCTGAAATCTTGCTGTCTGCATCCCCAGGGCTGGGTTTTGGGAAGCACTTTTGGCACATGCAGCTCTCAGAGTTTTAACCTCAATGTTTTGCAGGCTGCTGCCAGCCCCTGGCTGTCCTGCTTAAGTCCAGGTACAGCAGACCCCATTTGGCACGACGTGGGTGGGTGCAAGAACCCTGTTCTGCTTGCAGAAGCAGGGGTTGGTGGTACTTCTGCCCTCCCACCATGTGGCTGCATAACTGTGGCTGCTGGTGCTGAGCAAAGAGAGCCCCTGCTCTCCAAGCTCGTCCTTCTGCATGCCAGAACTTTGGAGGAACATCCAAATTTTGCAAGAAACACGCCTTTCCCTCTCTCTTGCTCACCGCTCAGAGCTCTCCTTAAATCAGAGCCCCTGTCACCACTCCCCTGACCCCATGTCCTGGGGTCTCATTCACACCACAGCTCTGGCATGGATGGGGCTCTCCAGGCTGTGATTTCCCATGGGGGCTGCCACAGATTTGCTGCTGTCCATGCTGAGACCTCAGGGTCACACAAGGACAACGGCCGCGATGTTTTCCTGACGATCCTCATGCCTTGCCGTGCATCCAGGGGTCAAGGGCGAGGAGGGCAGATTTTGCTGTGGCCAAACATGAGCTGCGTGATGTGGAATGTGGTGATAAGCCATGCTGCTATGGCCAAGCTCTGTGGGATGGAGGGCAGCCCCTTGGGATGTCTGCCTTCGTGTTACAATGGCAGCATCACAGCTTTGGTCTGTGACCCTAAATGTCTGGTATTCAGACTGGCTCAAGCTTGCTCCTGCCACGATGATCTTACACACTGGCTTCTCTCATTTGTAATTTAAGTACCCAGTCCTTCCATTAGGCAGTGCCTGTATCCTCCCACAGACCTCAGCAAAATAGATCCCAACTTGAGAAAAACCCTGTGGAAGGCCTGAACTCACAGCAAAAGCCCACAACAAAAGGTAACAATATCAAAACTCAGGGACTTAGGAGTCCAAATCCCTTCTCCTGGATTCTAAAGGTGCTTTGGACAAAAAACACCTTAAGTTGCTCATACATCTCTAATCTCTCCTCCTCGGTGTCTGCAGAAGCTGCATATGCGTGCAGCCCCAGCTCTGTTTCAAATCCTTCCCCACCTTCCCTATGATTCTCAGCTGAACTTCAGCAACGTCTGAACGCCTCCAGAAGCTATAGATTTATGTGTGAAGTTTCTGGAAGTGTGGAAGCTAATTAAAGGTCTTACAGATGCAGGGTAAATAGAGTTAGCATCTTTAGCAGGAATGTCTAAAGGAAGGAAGGAAAGCACATGCCTCTTGGGATGGGGAGGGGTGCTGGGAGACAAGACAGTAGGTGCATGGGCTGTGTGCTTTGGGGGCTTTTCTTTGGCTTCACCCACTCCTCATAAGGGATTGTGAGAGTCTGGAGGTGTGTACTGGTTGTGAGGTAGAAAGGAGGGCAAGATGACATGGATTCCTTACTCCAAAAAGCTGGTGATATAATCCCTGCTGCATGTAGACCATACGAAGGGGTTGGTTTTCATGGTGATGTGAGCAGCCATCAGCTTGGCCGTTTCTTGCCCGCGGGAGCCACAGCTGTTTCCAACCCCATCATGATTCATGCCAAACCTAGAAAGCCATACCAAAGTATTAGAGAGATGATAACCGTAAGAAGGGTTTTGCAGCTCCTGTTGGCAGGAACAGACCAACAGGAACCTTTCTCCCCACTGGCTGCCCATGGGGATTCCTTGGCATGGTACTCACGTGTGGCCAATCTCATGGGCAATGGTGAAGGCTGTGGCCAGGCCAATGTCCTCATTGATGCTGCAGCTTCGTTCTCGCTCACACATGCCACCCACTGGGGCCAGGCCTAGGCAGATGGAGCAGTCACATAGAAAAGAATATCCCTGGTTGGAAGGGATGGGGCATGGATTGCACTGAGGGACATAGGGCCAGCACCAAGCAGCTGAGATAGGCATGGGTTATACTGGGAGACCTAATGGGGCACTTCATGCTCACTAAAACTGAACACAGCCTGCTCAATAGCAAGTTTCTTCTTACTGGTTTCACTGGCTATTGGTACGAAGACACGGGTTTTATGGATTGGGGTACAGGGACACTCAATACTGTCAACTATTTTGACAACAGCAGACTAAGAAATACTGAAGATGGGTCAAAACCCATTGAATTTCATATCTAGAAGTCCTTGTCTCAGCAACAGCACTGCTGATGGGAGAACAGATCACTTTACCAGGGGGCTGGAATCAGCCACACCAGCATTTGGTCACTCAAACCCTATCAGGGCAGCCTGGACAACCAAGTAGCCTGGGATCCAGCCTGACCACCTGCATCTGGTCCTGGCTGACACCCACCATAACAGGAAATCCACCCTGACTCTCTCCAAAGGGCTGGAGAAAGGAGAAATCTCCCTGGGATTTGGGCAGCAGACTCCTCTGACTTTCTGCCACCCACTTACTCAGTGCCACAGGCTCTGCCCCACTGCTAAGGGCTGAGAAAGGGACAAACTCAGTTCTAGGAATGGGCCAAGCCATCACAAGCCCTCCAGCCACCACCACCCTCCCAGGCACCTCATCCACAGCCACATCAGGTCAGAGATCCACCAAATTTTCCTTTTTAACTGCAGTGATTCACAGCAATAATCCTTCCCTGACTGCTTAGTCTAGACCAGGGCAAGACAAATTAGGAGCTACAGCCAGAGAGAGCGGCAGGGTCTGTCTGCGTCTAGCAGTTTAAATAAAGAACTCCCTTTACAGTCATCACAAAAAAGTCTTATTTCTCTCTGCTAAGCCAGGAATACTCCACTAGGCTATGGACCAGCCCTAGATGCAAGCGGTTCTTAATCATCAGGCTGGACCTGACCCAGGGATATAACAGAGAAGCGTTCCAGAGCCCATCTGTCCTCTGGGTTGCTGCTTTTAGTGTTTACAGAAGTAAGGAGGCTACACGGTCTGGCGGGCTGGAAATCATGGGTCTGTTCCTGGCTTTGCTGCTGGCACTCAAGGGAGCATTGGGCGAGCGCTTCCCCTTTGCTTGCTCATTAGGAAACACGGATGGCGCAGCCCTCCTGTACCATGCTCTCAAAGATGTACATGCTGGTTTGGACAGCCTACAAGCAAAATCCTACGTACCCAGTGTGCCACAGGGCTTATTCTTGTAGATGCAAATGTCGTATCTGCAAAGAGGAGGAGAAGGCGGCATTAAGAACATGCATGATGTCGGCAACTCCAAAATCTTCTGCGAACACTTCTCAATTTTACCAATGATTCACGTACAAAACAGCTCCCGCAACAGTTCTGGCATAGAGAGTACAGACTGCAACAGGTAAGAGATGCCTCAGATCCATATTTTGCAATACTCCCAGGCTGAGACGCACTGTGTTCTTTTAAGGATAGCTCTGACGTATGGGTCACTTAACTACTGAACAACACTGGATGGGGTCAGAGGTGGGGTTTTGATGAAACACAGTGAGCCAGCAGCCCTGAAGCCTTGTGGGTTTGGCTGGATGGCCCAGTGCTGCTAACGAGCATCCAGCACACTGCCGTGAGCCAGCCACTTCCCTTTGGGGAGGATCAGGCTCATGGAACTGCCTTGACTGATGAGGACTTTGTGTCTGCACACTCAGATCTGTTGCATTAAATCCTATCAATCGAACATGCAGCTTTATTTTTTTAAACAACGTACATTTCAGCTTGAAATTGTTTCACTTCAAAATTCACTTTAGTTTCATTATAATGCTAATGTGGTTTTTTTAATGATTTTTTTTTTTTTTCTCAGCTTCGTTCTTCACTGAGAATTTTCCAAACAAATTCAATATGGATTGATTCAAAATGATTCTTTCCTCTGTCCCTGGCTTGGACTTTTAGCCATTGCATCAAGGAACCGACTGCACATCATTAGCTGCAAATGAGGAAAAGCTAAACGAGGACAGCAAAGTACAATTTCCTCCCAGCTGAAAGGCATCCTTGCAATGGGACACCGGCAGCACCTCCAGAAGATGGAGCATAGGCCAGAGAGTGAATATTGTTGTTTACGTGTAGAGATGAGCTGCATGCCCTCCCTGCCTCTGTTTACATTCCTTCTCCACGTTCTGCTCTTTGTATGGAGGGGAGACTCAAATATTTGGGTTTTTGCAAAGCTTTGGCAACACTAAGTTTAAATCTACACAGGGAACAGCTGGGTGGTGGGTGCTGCTCCTTGGCCATGAGGTGCATTGCAACCCAAGTGTGATTTGGGTGCATGACACTGAAGGCACTGACTGTGATGTGACTTTGGGGACTCCTGAATGGGCAGTTGACCTTCTGACACCACTCCTGATTGACTCAGGGGAGTGAAAGCAGGAAGGAAGCAAACTGGCAGCGCACAGCGGGTTAATTGCAGCATGTTCCTGGTGATGGCTCCTGTCCCTTTGGCCCCCGGTGCTCTCTCAAAGTGTCCGAAGCTCTCACCTCCGGCAGGAAGCCAAACAAGTGAAAAACATTTGTTGCTTTGTTTCGAGCGGATCCGTGAAAGCCTTCGGAGGCTCCGATTCGACACGTCTCCACGAGAGCAAAAAGCCCACAGCTCAGCAAGATGTTATCAGGAATTTATGAGCAACACAGCCGGATGTGCTGGTGCTGTCCAAGCTGGGCGGCGAGTGGCTGAGGGTTAGCTCAAACATCTGGTGTGAGGCTGAAGAATTCGGAGTCTGCGCTCATGTCCCACATGTGTGGAGGAAAAGCAGATGCTACAGCTCTGGGAGGATGAGATTAGGGTCAAGGGGGTGCTCTGTTTGCTCCCCCTGAGCGCTGTATAGGCTCATGGGATGCACGTGGATCCACCACTTAATAGGGAAAAAAAAAGTGTGACTAAATCTTATAGGGTCCTTGCCCCACCAGCCAAGCAGTGGCTCTCTGGTGCCCAGGGTGCAGGCAGTGCCTGGCTGCTGAGAGCTGCTTTTTGGCATCCTCCATCCTCACAGCTGTCCTCTCCATGGCCTCCATTCTTTCAGTTTTCCTGTCAGCATTCTCTGTGCTTCCTTTCATACCCTCTGCTGTTCCAGGATCAGGCACACAGTTATTTCAGTGGGGATTATTTGTGCCATGTGAAGGTTCAGATGCTTTCTTTCAGCTTGGGAGTGGTCTAATTCACCATCCAGCTTAACTTCACAGAATCACAGAGTTGAAAAGGATCTTTAAAGGCCATCTGGTTCAACTCCTCTGCAATGAGCACAGACGCTTACAGCTCAATCAAAGCCTGATCCAGCCTGACCTTGAGAGTTTCCATGGATGGACCCAGGCCATTTGTACAGGAGTGGGGACAGGCAGGCACCTCTAGGACTGTTCTTCTTAGATGAGATGAAGTCACTTCAAGGGAGATTTACCAGCTACAAAGGAGAGAGCTCAGTCCTACATGTAGGCATGCAACATGGGGGAAATCAGATCCTATGTTGGCTGGAGACCCTCTGCCATTGTCATGATGCTCGAGACACACTTGTTTTTCCTTCTCCATCTGCCACAGAGGAAGCAGGTTGGGCTCTCTGTCTCAGTAGGTTGCTGAAGTCCAAGGACTGCAACGCGCCCTGCTGTACATCCTGCTCTATGGACACGCTGGTGCACAAATACCCATGGCTGCAAACTAAGCTGTTTGTGAGCACAACGACATGGAGAGAAGACATCGGGGGATGGATGATGGTTATCTGAACTGCAGAAATCTGCATTGCTGTGGCAGAACAGGCAGGCAGCTGGGCTGAAGGGTCAGCCACTGCCAAGCCAGCTTGTTGGGGAATGAATGGAAGGATGTCTTGGATGAATCACGTGGATGGAGGTGGAAGAGAGCTCTGCCAAGGTTGGGAGCTTCCTTACCTGGTGATCAGCACCGCGGTGTCGTGGTTAGCTATGCCATTCTCAGGGATAGCATTCCCATTGCCGTTCCTGTTCACAATGGATTTCTGCCATTTGCAGAAGCTGTCCAGGGATTTGCCAGCATGGTGGTTAATCTCCAGTGTGGGCTGGAATAGAAGCAATATAACAGCATGTTCCCAGAGAATCTCTGATGTGAAGGAACTGATGATTTCCATGCCAGCAGAACACTGAAACCAGTACAGACACCCACCCCCCCTCACAGACACCAAGAGGAAGCACGATTTCTTAGAATCATAGAATCATGAAGACTGGAAAAGACGTCTAAGACCATCAGGTCCAACGATCAACCCATCCCCACCATGCCCCCTAAACCATGTCCCCTTCAGGGTTATTAAAACTACTTAAGCCTCTCAAAAGCCTCCTTATCCTCAGAGTCCCATCTTCTCACAGCTTGAAACCAGTTCCCAGCTGCCTTTCGGAGCACATGGTGCATCCAGAAGAGTGCACCACTTATCCCAGGGTAACATCCAGAGGGAACACACAGCTCCCCAGAGGGAGTGCAGCAGCACAATGCAAGCAGCTCAGCAAAGCCCAGCTTACCTGATCCTCAGTGAGGAGAATCAGTCGAGTCACCAGGATATTGACAATATTGCCCAGACTCGAGTCCTGGAAAAGTTTGGCAACCTGACCTCCAAGAAACAAGAAAAGACGAGTCTTAAAAATGAGCTCAGGTAGCAGAGCGATGGGGCAGGCAGCTGGAAGGTGGGCACATGTTGGGCGCCTATATGGGAAAACAGCATTGCTGAGGGGTGTAAATACAATCCTAAAGGAAGTAGAAATCGGAATGAGACTCCACGTTACTATTTGGATTGCAAAACCTCCTATAACTTTTTCAGACCTTGGTGTCTCCTAGAGAGGTTCGAATGGTGAAGATGGAAACCTGCAGCACCTATACCTTGCTCCCTAGGTTGTGGAAGCTCTGTGGCTCTGGTATTATGCAGCCTTAGGGATAGAGCTTTGCTGGCTGCCTATCAGCAGGGAACGAGACAGCATCTCTCAGAAATCTGCTGCCACACGGTGGGTGTTTTACAGCAGATGAAATAGTTTGAAACTGTATTGTTTTCAAATCTGGCATCTGCTTTAGAAATGCAAACAGAGCAAGCCATGAAAAGAGATCCTACAGAGGACAGGACAAAGAACTATCACAAGAGAGGCTTTCATAGGTTTGATGGATAACCTCCAAACTCATCTCACCTCACAGGAGGACTCAGCATGACCAGTCGAAGCTGTTAATGCATCTAGCCTGGCATCCTGCTGCCAGCGATGACCTCAACATGATGCTGCAGAGGAAGCTCCTCTGCGGTAACCCAGAGACACAGGCATTGCTGTATGGAAGATCAGGGGGTACCTCTCCCTAGCCCTCACACTGATCAGCCCCAGGCGTGAGAGCTGACTGTCCTTATGCTTTCCCATGTGTCTCTCAGCTTGGCTGGCTCCATTTGCATTGCTAATTTGAGATGAGAGATGCTGTTCAAAGAAAGGGCTTTGTTCTCCCAGTCTAGATCTGGCCTAGTGTGGTCACAGAGGCCAGAGTTTAGCTCTCCTGAAGTGCCTCCTAATGTACAACACACAGTCCCTGCAGGCTTCGGAGTATCACTGTTCTGGGACAGTGGCAGCATGTCAGGATTGTTGCCCGGGAAGGAGCACTACAATCTTGGAACAGAGCTCACTTCCCCACTGTGCTCCCTCCGTACCACTCATCATCTCACAGGAAAAGCATGTCTCACCCTTTGCCAAACCCAGACATGTGGGGTTCAGAACAGGCTTTACTCAGCTTTCTCTCTGCTGCTGGGTACGCAAGCCTCTGGGCTCCCCAAGCTCCATGATGTGGTTATAACACTTACAATATTCATGATGGCCAGGATGTACTGCTCTATGTCCCGCCGGCCGTGGTACCCCACCATCATTTTGTCAGCCACCACGAGGGTCTCCACGTAGCGCTCTGTGCTGACGGATCTCTTCAGCGGCAGCTGGCCTCTCTGGCTGTGGTTGCCTGATGGCTTCAGTGGGGACGGCTTCAATGTCCTCAGCCACCAGTGCCTCCCCTTCCAGGGCTTCTCATCTGTAGAGGAAAGAAATTTGGTTGCTGCAAAATCACAGAGGTGAGTGGTGGACAGCTTGGTTTTGGAGCTGGGAAGGAAAGGCATTGCAAGGCTCTGTATGTACAGCACGTGGACCCAGCATACACCCAGCCCTGTTCTTGTGCTGAGGATTCCCAGGGGCTCTGCTGGCATCCTGCTGCCCTCCTGCCTGTGCCCACCCTGCCGCAGGCAGCACCTCCACTGCTGCTCTATGGCAGGGCCCTGCCCTTGGCTCCGTCATGGGGAAGAGCTGTGTGGATTTAGAAACTACACAGACATAATCTGACAATAAAGCCACTGCAGATCATTTCCTCTTTCCTTTTCCTGCCAGGACCTGAATTTAGGACTTGGCTTTTCCTCCACAGACATGGCTGCAGCCTCCAAAGCAGCAGCAGGTTTGTAGGATTGAGCTCCAGGCTTCAAGTGCTGCTGACCTGACTGCAGAGATGTCCCCAGCGGGGTTTGTCTGCTCTGCCCCATGGCTTGAATCCCACTGTTGGGCAGGAGAGCTGTCTGGGGCTTACAGCACTACTGTGCAGTGGGGAGAGCTGGCTGCAACCTCCTCTGCTCTGATGCTGGATTGCACTGTACTTGGAGAGCCTGGGTGCCACAGGGGCCAGGGGCTTCACCCAGGTTCTGGGACTGAATTCTGGCAAGGATGAGAAGGACACAGGCATGCGGGGAAGAGGCTGAGCATTTGCGAATTATGATTTCTCAATCCTAAATTGGCCAAATCTGGAAGGACTTTTGTAAGAACAATAAGAGAGAATTTTTTCTCAATTCCACCCTCTACTTACAAATCCAAAGGCCCTGCTGTGAAGAAGAGAGCACAAGAGTATTCTAAAGACCAGGCCACCAGAAATGCTTAGCATGGGTAAAAGTAAATACATAAATAAAACTTTCTTAAATGCAAGAGGGTGGATTTGTCTATTTGCCACAGAGGGAAGCGTGGACTTTCCCAGCCTGCACTGGGATGGACTGAAGACATTTGGTGGGCGCAGATACCTAGCACGCCGCAGGCTGCATCCATGTGTGGGTACTGGAGGGATGATCGCTTGTACACAACGTGGGGGCTGCCCTTGCCCTCGTTCCCTGCGCTCACGTTGGCTCCTGGGCTCAGCGGTTCGATGAAATATTCCTCCTCATCTGCAACTATTACCCCGTGCTGTGAAAGGAAAGAGACAGAGGAGGTAGGGAGAGAAATGGGTGACATGCTAGTGGCTTCTCATAACGAACATTCTGATGGTTAGTCCCTGCATTTCTGGGAGCTGACAAATAGCTGAGAGAACATGCAAGATTCCTTCATTTATGCACAAACACTGAATCATACGAAGCTATGGACCAACGCAAACTGAGCCAGCTGCTCATGGATACCTCAGGACATCCACATTGAAGTTCCCAGAAAATCACACTAATTCCCTGCAAAACTGTTTCCTATTTCATACATTGATCTAATTAAGATCTAATTAAGATCTGTCTGTGGCATCCTAGGTATCATGTCTTCACTGCTGCACAACTCATCAGTGAGAACTTCTTCCTTTGCTTTTCAACCTCACCCAGAAGCCTTCAGATGCTGCTCAGGACCTGGACACCAGCTGGGAAACTCAGGCATAGATCTGCAGAGGAGCGTGGATGGTCAGAGGCTTTTGTGAAATGTTAAACCTCTGCAATGTGAAGTCTGATTTTCATTGAGATTTTCAGCCAGAACCTTTCCCTGCAGCCTAAAATTCTGCGGCTACCACTTCCCCTTTTACACCCCGACCATCCATTTCTATCAGATGACTTTGTTTCTGCTCCTGTATTTTTTGATTTAGCTATTCAGATATATTTTTTGTTGTTGTTCTCCCATCTTGAATGAACAAATCGGGGCTATAAGCCCAGACTTTGCTTTCTGCCAATGGACCTCCTTGGGAGACCACAACAACCAGCGGGAGCAGCTACCAGCAGGATGGGCAACCCAATTCACCAGCTGCTCTTCCCTGGCTGGTCTTACCCTTGCTGCAAGCTTTACCTCTATATAAAAGTTCAGGGCAACATAAAAAGGTTCCTTCAGCCTAAAGTAACATGCAGACACTCATCAAGAAATGGAGGTATTCTACCAGCTGAACTTTACCAGTGAGCAACCAAGGCATGAAACTTCCCGGCTTTGCTCAAGCAGACCTAGAGTATACCCAGAGTCTCAGCCTTCTGGCCATCCTCCAACTCTGGGTGCACAGACTCCCAGTGATGGGATGTCACACAACAGGATGGCATGTGGCACAACTGGGACAGGATCTGCCATATGGGAGCGGGGAAGCAGATCTCTGCAAAACATCTCGAGGTCCTTGAGTGGAATGAGCCATCCATGTAACAGCATTTCTGCTGGGCAAGCGGGGAGAGCCTCTCCGAGGTGATTGCTGCCTCCGCTATGGGTCTCTCCCCACCTCCCTCCTTGCTACAAAAGCTGAATCGGGGCAGTGTGCGCACGGCGAAGTCCCCATCTCCAGAGTGCCGGGGGATTTCCTCCTGCACCAGGCCCTGTTGCTCTTGGCTCCGCTCCACCTTTTCAAACACAAGCGAGGTACTGTGAGGTTAGCCTGGCGAGGGCTGCGGCGGAAAGCTGAGTGTCGGCCTGCGAAGCCAGCTGGCTGCCGGCATCGCGGGACGGGGAGAAAGAGGTCACTGCCGGCTTGGGGCAGAGCAGCAGGAGGGGAGAGCACATCCTGCCTGCAAACCAGGAGCTACTGGGAAAAGGCCCTTCCCAGCCACCCGGACGCCGTGATCTGCAGCTTCCTGGGTGCATACAAGAGGTCCTGTGACTCTGCAGGAGTGAAGCTCTGCTGTCACGGGACTCTGACCCCGCAGTCCAAGCGCTGAGGTCTGGGTGGTGGACGTGACACACGCGTGTTGAAAGCGGGCGGCGAGAGGCCCTGAGAGACATCTCTGTGGTTTGTGGGGGAGCTGAGCTGGATATCCTGTCTGTGATTCACCCAGGTCAGCTGCAGAGCAGGGATGGTTTATTCTATTAGCTTACAACCACGCTTCAGAAAGGCACTGCAGCTTGGCCCGTCCACCTCCCCTCACATGCACTCACAGCTGACGTCAGCCTGGCAGCAGGGCCATCTGCCCAGCTCCAAACATCTCGTCTTCCTCACTGAATTCAGGAGGGCAGTGCAGATGGAAGCAGACACCAAGGGCTGAGAACCAGCCTGTACAGCAGCCTTTGAGGAGCTCTGACGCAAGAGGAGAGACAGGCACATTTCTCTCCTGAGGTTGTTTATGCCTATAGCTAAGATCTGCTGACTGGAGGATGTGAGCCCTCCGGCTGTTGCACAGACGCAGCCCTGCTGAACCCAGGCCTCCCCGGGCTGCTCCTGCAGGCTCCAGATGCTTTGTTCTGGGCCCTGCTGGCAGCTCCTGGCTCTGATGTTTTGGGAAATTGATCGATTTGCCCTTTGCCCTCAGTTAAGCCCGGGTGAGGCGTATCCTGCTCTGAGTCCTGCTGCACATGGACATCTCCATCTCACATCCCCAAGCATGACCTCAACCTTTCCCACTGAGCATGTCCATCAGCGCCACATCTCCATGGTTCTCAAACACCTCCAGGGACGGTGACCCCACCACTTCCTTGACAGCCTGTGTCGATGCATCATCACTCTTTCTGAGAAGAAATTGTTTCTAATATCCAACCCAAATCTTCCTTGGCACAGCTTAAGGCCATTACCTCTCATCCTATTGATGGGAGTGAACCTATTGGCAGCTGGGGTGCAAGCATTAGAGCGCAATGCATTTTACAGAGCTACACATAAATTGTACAAGGATGTTGGAGTTGGACACAGATTGACCCATTTTCCCATATTACTCATTTTCATGCCATGTGGAGTCATCCCTTTCTCCTTCTGTTTTGCACCCCATAATCAGCACTGGTCCCAGCCTGCACCCATTGAACACCAGAACACAGCCTCATTTGCATCATCTAGGAGTCCTCTGAGATCTTCTGTCCTCACCTATCCCCTGCTAAGCAGACCTGGTGCTGCCTGGAGGCTGCAGGACAGCAGGAGTGGAGCCAGGAGGGTTTGGCTGCTAATCATTCAGAAGTGATTAGCACCTCTGGGTACACAGGTCTGCTCAAGTGGAAGAGCAGCCCCACTCTGGCAGCTAAAGGCACCAGTTTCCCCTTGGCCAATTTCCTGGCCCTGTTGTCCTCGTGGAGCCTGATGATCCTCCTTGCTGATGCCTGTAGCTCTTCGCGACAGGAGAACAGAGTTCAGAAAAAGGAGAGGTTGCTGGATGACCTCCTGTACCTCTTTGTGCCTGGCTGCATTTCCCAGACAATCCCTGGTATCTCTCCAGAGCTAGATCATCTGTGGACTAAAACATTCCAGCATAAGTGCAGCCGAGCCATTGCTTGCTCTGCTCTTGGTGCCCTCTGAAGCACGAGGTAGACTAACGCTGGATCACTTCTGGCTAGCAGTGTTCAGCTACCCTTTGACTCTACTTTTTAGAACATCAGTAAATTATCTAAGACTTCAGCAGAAGTCCCGTATCTAAACAAAAGGCTAGCTCAGGAACCAAGAATTTATGCAACTCTGATTTTTGGCTGTGAGATGGAAACATTAGACTCTCTGATATAATGAGTCAGATTCTCATTTCTGTTAATAACCCACAGCACTGTTCTGGCAATGTGATTTAGCAATAAATCAAATGCAAATTCATTCCCATTTGGAAGCTCTTCCACACTGCCAGAATGCTGCTAAGTGGTGGGGCTATAGCACAAATATGAATTTGGCCTAGAGAGTCTATTGCTACATGTTGCTCCTCCAAGGGAGCCATCATCCTTGGGATTCACTAACAGGGATGTTTGCTCCATCCCTCCATCTGGTAGGTCTTGAAATGTGCTGTGTGAGCCAGAAATATCAGAAAATCACAGAAAAATAAGGATGAGATTCCTTAACAAGTACTGAAAGAGCTAATAAATCATACCCAAAGTATTTTTGAGAGGCATTTGTCTGGCCTGTCTGTAAAGATTTCCAATGATGTTGAGGCATGCACTCTTCAAGAAACCTCAGCTATCCTTAGCACTACCATCTACCATTAAGCTTTCCTGATAAAATTAAGACCATGATGTCTAATCCTAGCTGTTGGGAACATGCAGAACAGATCACTTCCTCCTCCTCTGAAGCAGCTTTGCTGATTTGAGGCATGCCATCTTGTCCCCACTTGGTATTCTCTCTTCATATTGAAAAATACTGGTTATATCTCAAGTTTTTTCCCCCTAGAAACTATGTTTTCAGCTCCTGGAATCTGAGCAGAAGGGAAAAGCAACCCCAGGAATGGAGGTGCAGTTTCAAGGAAATGAAAGCACTTCTGATGTTTTTGGTTGTGACATGAAACTTCTATCCTGCATTACTTCTTCCTTGCCAGCACTATATATAAATTATATATATATATATTGCTGCTACTGTTGGAAGTTCTGTGGGAGTTCTGTGGGAACTGTAACAACACTCTAAAGCCTGGATTACTCCATGCCAGTTAAAAGCAATGGAAAAAATCTAACTGACTTTGGTAGGAACTGGATCTCAACATGGATCACAAATGTAATAAAGAAACATGCCTTCACCCTCAGCTGACTTTCGCTGCCACCTTTTGCAAAGCTATGTTTTAACACTGATCTCAGGCCTTTATCTCCACCATGAACCCATCTGCTGGGACCCAAACAGAGTTTCTACACCAAATATCAAAGAAGCTGCAATCTGTTCCGCTTCATGGGTAGCTCTGGTTGTCAGCATGGCCCTTGGATAAGCAAAATGAGGGGACTCACCAGTCCATTGCAGTTGCTGATGGCAACCTTTGAGTTCAGGTACTGATCCTGCAGGTGGCCCGCATAGTGGCAATCCTCATGGAAATCATGCTGCCAGTCAACACCATCTCGCTTCCAGTATTCGACTGTGAAGTGCTCAGCCAGCAGGTTGGAGTGCAGTGTCAAGTTGAGGAGGAACTGGGTTCGATGGGCAGAGACTTTGTAGAAAACCTGCTGCTCCGATGGCTCGTAGGGCAAGGAGCCCAGACTGCGCCGAGGGCGTTGCTTCAGCTGGCTCCTCATGTCAAAGGTGAGGAAGTCCCCGTTTTGGTCCACTTGGATGGGGAATGCAATTTCATAGTGATCGAGGCTGGAAAGGAACTCCTCTGGGGAGGAAAAGCAAAAAGGAGGAATGACATTCTGCCAAGAGTCAGAGCAAAACAACCAACAGTTTCAGCACAGAGTCTCAGCCAGGGCAGGATCCTGACCCTGGGAATTCTGTCACGTAGCCATTGTGCTTCCAGCAGACTCACACCCACCTCCTGCAAACAAAACATGCATCAGCAGGACAAAAGCTCAGTGCTCAGCCCCTTGCAGCCCTCTAGGACTTTTCAGCTGCTTGTGGCATCAGAGTAGCCATGTGGCTTCCCTCCAGCCTGATGAAGGGACCAAGCTCACTTGTGACAGCTTGCAAGAGACATCTAAAACAAAGATAAGCAGAAAGATAAGGGGTTTCAAACTGTAGTACAGCAGGAATATGATAACTGGATTCTCTTCTCTGTTCAGTCTGTGTGATCCTTGGGATTCTCCAGGAATTCCAGCATACAGAATGCAAACCATGATCAGAGCTGCATTAATACATTAGGTATGAGGCATCCTCCTAAGATGCACCAAGATGGTGTTCTTACAATCAAAATAACACATTGGGTGCCCAGAACTCCCCAGCTGTGCTAAAAAGGCAGCAAAATCTGAGTCTCCAACCAGCCTGTATCTATTGCACCATCACAGCTCACCAGCTACGGTGCCCTTGGCTTAGCACCTCCTCTTGGGGCTCTTGAGGATATCTCGTACCACTTAGGAAATGTACTTTGACAAGGTCACTGTCCGAAGCGTCTGACTGCACTTGCACAGTGCTTCTGGCTGTCAAAGAAATTGGCACTCTGCAACCTCTACAGAAATCTCATGGTATTTTTTTAGCAAAATGTCTACAGAGCGGGTCTGAGCAGAGGTCTAGCTGTATCTGGCAGCCTCAAGGCTGGAGGCTTCAGCAGAAGACACAAAAAATCATGCACTGAATAGGATAGCTCTCCACTCATAGCACATTTTTTTCTTAAGTCCAAGGGTTGGAGATTTGCTCATAGAGTGGGAGAGGATCTGCCCTCATCATGCTGGAAGAACATCACTGTGCTTCCTGCATTCTATGTGTAGCTGTTTCCTGAGCAAACAGGGAGGCCAGGCTGCTGTGGGGTGGGTGCATTTTGCCTGGCTCCACAGCACCCATCTTCAAAGCCTTCCCAGCCATCATAAATTTGAACTCCAAATTACACTCTTACCACATGGCAGCACTGGAAAGTTTCCTTTCCCTCTAGCATGTTTTCCAGTGTGGGAGTTTGACCGAGTGGTTTCCTTGGCCACCACTAATGGGATGGTCCTTCACACCAGCTCGGTTTAGGGGTTAGCTCCCAACCTTCCAAACCATAAGCTCTCTGGCACCTCTCCCTTGGCTCAACAAGCCAGAAGAAACTATTAGGTTGTTAACTTCCTGTGCTCCAGCTTCCCTTGCATCACACCGCCTTGTGGGTGATGCAGCCAGGCAAACAAATATGACTACTTGTTTTTAAGCAATGACCTCAGGTATGGAAAAATCTGCTATCAGAAGTGTCTTGTTTTTCCCTTTCTGCAGTCCACGTGGGTAGCAAAATAGAGTCCTGGAAGGAGGCTTGTGCACCCAGTGTCTAGAAAGGGTCTGGGAGCCTGATCCTGACCTACAAGGTTCATTCAGGAGGGAGTAGTGGTCAAGATTTGGGGCTCAAGCTGTGTGTCAGTCTGCTCTTGCTGTGCTGGACACCATGCATCCTCAGGGGTGTCACCATGCAAATGATTCACAGGATAGAGCTGAGAGTAGTGCCCTACATCATATGGATGCTTTTGGGATGGATGCTTTAGAGTAGGAAAAGGAAGAAATAATGAAATTTTTGACATAAGGAAGACAACAGTGTCTTTATCCAGTGTTACAACTGGTTCTTTCCTCTAAAAAAAGTGAAAGATTAGATGAAGCTCTAAGAGATAGGTATCTTTTACTCCCTAGCCTATGCACTCATTTCATGTCCACCCAACAGCATAACAGATGCTCCCTTACTCCATCAATTACTCATCCCTGCCTTGGTCACACTGTCCTCCATGCTACAATTCATAGTAGGAGTTCCCAACATCAGTAACAGCTCTGCTTGACCCTTCCTTCCTTCCTTTTTTCCTTCCTTCCAGAAAAGCCATCATAATCCCTCTGCCCCCTCAGCCACTTCATGCTGTATTAATAGGTCTTGGCTTGAAATGTACAGTATTGCATCTGCTTATCAGACAGGTTTGCACTGGTGATAAGCAGCCTGGTGTTTCCAGAGAGCTGTCACACTGCTTCAGAAGAGATACTATAAAAAGCCTTTCTTGCAGGAAAGCCTGCCCAGTGCTGGGCACGCAGGGGGGAAAGGAGAGATTGTGGAGTCAGAGATAAAGATGAGGAGAGCTGCCCCACTCCTGATGGGGACAAGGACATGCAGAAGGGGAAGCAGAAGCCCAGAGAAGGTAGGGGGTAAGGTAAACAAAAAGGAGAGCGGAAGTGAAAGCCAAGGAGGGAGGATTTTGTTCCCTCCTTGTACGTTCTCATCACTGCCTCTGTCATTACAGAGCCACTTAAAGGATGAAAAGGAAGCAGATGTTTGCTCTCATCTTGTCACCAGAAAAAAGAGGAGCCCCAGCTGCAGCCCAGACACAATTTATAAAGGATGATTGGGGAAAACACTCTGGGATTTGTGGCCCCAAGCTGCCCTGGAACTGCAGCAGTCTCAACACATATTCCATGGGTCCATCGAGTGGTATGCGAGCCTGGGGCAGTGAGATTACCCTCACCTCATGTCCTGTAAAACAGGGAACGTATAATCTATCACTAAGATTAAAATAAGGCACTAGGAAAAAAATGCCTTTTGATGAAAAACCATTGAACAACAGAGGCTATGTGCCGAATCCACACTCAACCACCCCAGCTGCAATTCCCTGCATTGTTCGAAACCGCAGCCTGAGTTTACACGAGACGTTGTTTACCTTCTGAATCTCGTTACATCTCTGCTGACATGTACAGGCCTTCAACGTTGGGCTGCTGTTTCCCACATACATAATTACAGCTTATGACTGTAATACCTTGATCTTTTCCCTGCATAAAATAAATACACTGATCTGGAGCCTGCGCACGAGGCACGTGAATCCTGCTGCATCGCTGGCTTGCTGGACTGCCTGGGCAAGTTGCTCTGGCCAAAATCAGCGGCTTGTTGAAAACGTTGGCCTTTAATCTCCATGCCTCCAACTGCTAAGAGAAGATAGCAGTGTCTCGCCCTCTTGAAAGAGTGTTGTGAGGATTATGTATGTACTTACTATCTCAGCAGCGTGAAGAGAAGTGTTGAGCACTGCTAGCAGCCTGACACTGTTTGTTTGGGATGCAAGGAGCCTAAAAAAGCACTCTGACAGTGAGAGGGGCCCGTGGGGCAGCCTGACCCATGGGAAGGGGAGGAGATTGGCTGCACGCCCTGGTACCAACGGGGCTGAGCCCAGCCCACTGCCCAGCCCTGCTCCAGATCTAGGATAGCACAGATCTACAGCAAGCCCAGGGGCTCAGCCTGAGGTGTGTCTTTGGTGAGCAAAGAGGATCAGGGCTGCTCTGAGTCTGGATGAAGGCGATCTGGCAGCAAAGCCACCATCAGAGCGTCGCTAGTGCTGTGAGCACAGTGGTGCAGATGGAGGGAGGTGCGAGCTGACAGACGCAGGAGGCCCAGAACAGTCCCAACAGGCACTGCCAGAGGCTTTGGCTGGAAGGACCAGAAACCGCGTTTATTTCAGATTAAAGAAAATCTGCCCGTATAATGGTGCACGTTGCACAGCGCCCGCAAGGCGCACAGCTCTGCAGCTGACTGCATTGTATTTTACCCAGTGCAAGCCACAATATCACGGTGCCCCAACAAGATGGTGTTCAGAACCAGACAGTACATGGCTTTGGGTTCCCTCTGTGCTTCTTTCCAGTTTGGATTCACAAGATAACCCAGCGCCACTGTAACCACAACTGGATGACACTGTATTACCCTGCACCTACCACTGACTTTGCCTTGCTGCATTTAACTTTGGCACACTGGGCATAGAAAATTATGGTTGGATATTAACATCCTGTATGGATAAATGTCCAATTTCACAGCCTTCTCCTTACCCCTAGCATCTGATGGTAGTATTCATACTGTCTCTTAAGAAATGGTCACAAAAGCAAATTAGTATCATCAATTTAAGTACCCTGCATAACCCATCACGCTGCATTGGCACTCAGGGCTCAGTACAGCGTTGCCCACCTAACCTTCCAGTTTATTCACTCCTAACATGGAATAAAATCTTGTCCTATGATACAAAGCTACCAATGTGCAGGACACCCACATTCTGCTTTCCTTGCAATAACTTATGCGTGCAGCCCTATGTTTAAACACAGGCTCAACAGGAACACACAGACATGCAAAACAGGTACAGAATGCCCACGTTTGAGCAGATCTGAGCATTTACTAACAGTAGGACTTAGAGGAACACGTATGCACACCTCAAACTGCTCCTCCGGCAGCACATGCCCATCCAGGCCATAGGTATGCAAAACACTTGTGCCTTCAGCAGAGACCTCCACCTCTGCATGTGCAAAGCACACAGACCTCCTACGTGCAGCAAAGCCTCTACTTACACAAAGATGCTTCAGTGCAGCTGAGTGGGAAGGCATTGCTACCATGAGCCCTTCTGCCTCCTAAGCCTCTACGTGGCCGCCATCCTACACAAGACCCAACGACTTGGAATTCCACAAAAAGTCAAGGAGCAAAACACATCCTTTCCTTATAGGTCAAAGGAAAACACCTGCAAGAGCAGCAGTAGGCGTCTGGCTGAAGTACATGCAGCAGAGCAGAGGTCAGGTTGCTTCCACCCCCTCCCCAGAACAACATTACCCTAATGCCTCCCTTGGGGTCAGGCAGATCCAGCTCCCTCCCCGCTTCCTACCTTGAGACTGGAACATGTAACCCCGAAAACTGCAGACGGAGGTGGTGAAGGTGACAGTCCACATGAGAAGCCTCCAAGCGATGGCCATAGTTAGCGACGCTTGTCTCAGTGCAGGGAATATTGTACCGGCTGGAAGGGCGCTGTCCCCACATGTCTCTCTCTCGGCCACCGCTTATGTAGAGACAGGAGTCCTCGGTTCCTCCACAGGCATCCTCAGCCACTCCCCAAAGCAGCAAGGCCGACAGTGGCTTTGCAGCAGCTGTGCCCAGGCGCAATTGGAGCCAACATGGGCTAATTGGAGTCAAAGGTTCTTGGTGGCATTGCCCCTGCAGAAGAAAGAGTGACAAATGAATAGGGGATGGAGAGGAGAGGAGAGGAGAGGAGAGGAGAGGAGAGGAGAGGAGAGG
>NW_024885266.1:33706-79498 GCF_019232065.1 Centrocercus urophasianus | reverse complement strand
GGAGAGGAGATGGAGAGGAGATGGAGAGGAGATGGAGAGGAGATGGAGAGGGAATAGAAGGATGTGAGGGAGAAAACAGTGCAACAAGGAAATCCAGGATTTCAAGAAAAGAAGAGTGAGCTTAAGAGAAATGGAAAGAAAGAGAAAGGAAGGCAAGAAAAGAATGGGAACAATTAACCAAGTCAGTTCACAGCATCAGAAAGCCAAGTTATCCTGCTGTCTGAGCACTCTGCTCAGTACAGCCTTGCAACACTCCAGCACTGTGAAGTGGGAATGACTGGTGTCTGCCTTACACTGCAGGAGGAAAGGAGGCTCAAAATAAATGGGAACCTTTTGTCCTGCTGCCAATGCCCACAATGCCCACAAGGAAGAATGAATGGTTACCTGATCTCAGTCACCTGATTTCTTAAAAAGGAAAATACAAAATGAAAGCATTAAGGGTGGTAGCAAGAAGTGATCTAAAACCCCAATTTCAATGTCCCTGGCTTCAGAACACACTTTAATGATCATCACTGCATTGACAGAAGAGCACTTGCTCTCTGAGAACATTAGCTAAACCTAGAAAAGTGAGTCAAAACAAAGAACCCATTCACTGAACTCACCCTTACCCTCAGCTCTATCCATAAATGGATCATGAGATTCCAATTGTATTTGTTATTTAAAATGATTTGCTAATTGCTTCAGTGAAAGATTTTTGGCTTGCAGATAATTTCCACTCAGTCTGAGGCAATTATACAGAACTCACATAGAGCTGGAGAGTTGCATAAAGCCTGTGGTTTTCATTTCTACCCAGCGATCAGATGACGTATGCAATGAATATGGCACATATCTCCTGCCTGGAGAATCCCAAGTATCCAAAGAGCAATGTTCTGCCTGGGAGAAGCCACTGAGCACAAGACAGATGCTTCCACAGAGCACTGCAGAGAAGCAATGGATGAGCCCATCCTAAAGCCTGGCTTCAGCTCCGCAGCAGCTTCAGAGCCTGAGCATCATGAGATAGGCTCAAGGAAAGTGCACAAAGAGATGGAAGGACGGTGGGTTTTGCAAAGGCACCAACAGCAACGGCCTCTGTGTGATCTTCATCCCAGCAAGGAAACACTTGGAATAATGTTATCAACCACTGCCTCACTCTGTTCTGGTGCATTTTGAAAAGCAGTGCCTAACTACCAGCCAGGCTGCAGGCAGGAGAGCCTCCATCCCTCCTCATAGACCTCTTCACCTCTTGCCCTCAAAGGAGTCTGTAACTTACTCCTAGTTCTGCTCTCCCATCTTTGATATGCTGTTGATGGTACTCTGACAAAACGATGCTCCTGAATGCATAGGTTAGGCATGAGAATAAATCAGAGATGATTCCTGCTCCAGTAATTAATCTAAATAAGTTAACTGTATTTCTCTACCAGATGAAAATGTTGGGAGGATTAATTGTGCATGTTAAGTCACTAAGTCACAATTCCGAGCTCCGAAGTTAAAACGTTAAGATTTATGTCTGTTGATTTACAGTCACAATCCATCAGTGGTGCCTTGGGCTGGCCCCCCAGAGCAGGAGACCCACAGCCACTGCCTCAAAGACTGCACAGACCACCATCAACCACAAGAACCAAGTGGAGATCAACCCTCTAAATCCTCTCTCGAGCTGCTTTTGCTCAGCATATGGAAGCAGGAAGCAAAGGCGGGAGGCTTGGCAGGGCTTTCTGCCCTCTGCCACCACAACATGGAGATGATGATGTGAATATTGCAGGTCTCTGAGATCACAGGCGCTCAGTGCAGGCTGTCCCCTGCCGTGTCCCCTGCAGGGAGGGCAAGGCAAGGGCAGCAGTAGTGCAGGCTGGCTCGTCCCCTCTCCCTCCAGGAAGCAAACTGAGAAAAGCAGAAGGCGAAACCAAAGCCCGGCGTGCCGCAGTGCTCTCCTAAGTCAGCATTTTTCAGAATCTATTAAAGCTTGAGATTCCAGCTCTCCAATTCTGTCACGACTCCAAGGTCTGCGGACAGAAAGCCGCTCAGCTGAAGTGTATTTTCTCCCGGGCTTTCTACTACTCATTTTTTTGTGTTTTTCAGCTGTTGAACTAGCTTCCTCCAGGATGTCATTATTTCCTGTCCTACCTCCTCCCCACGACCCCAAAGGGCAGCAGCAACCTCTCCTCCCCTCTGCCCACCCTGCACAGCCCCCAGCCCCGAGCGCTGGGAGCCCGCAGCCCCCTGACCTCGGGAAGGAGCTCCGGTCCGAGCGCCACGTGTTCGGAATTACAGCTGCAACGTTCCCGTAAGCTGCTGGGGGGGAAGGGCTCCTGCTCCGATTCCTACACACAGCAAAGGGAACACACATCCCACTGACTTCCAAGACCCCAAGGAAGCTGTGCCACGCATGAGACAGACCCAAAACGCAGAAGAGAGAGCAAGTAAGCAGCGAGGACGAGTTCTCCGTGGTGTCTTCAGCATGTACAAAGTTTTCCATAACCTCACTTTTCACATTTTGCTTCCCAAAGGGCAGCGATCGGACACCCTGGAGGACCCAACAGCCTTGTATTGGGACGGACCGGCAGTAATTGAATGAGGCCCAGGCTATGGGGTCACCTCTCCTGGTCTCGTGCCTCCCTCGCTTGGGCCGGTTGCGATTTGCTCCTTCCCAAGGAATTCGTTGTCCTTGGCAGGGGCCCCGCGAGCGGCTGACGCTCCCTGCTCCCATTGCCAAGGTGGCTTCACTGCGTGAACCCGTGGGCTGAGCTGCCGGCACGCCGAGCTGCTGCCTGCCCTGGGGACAGCGGGGACACAGAGCAAGGACTGCAGAGAGGTGATGGGGCTCTAGACGGTGGCTGGGCTCAAGGTTTCCTCCTCCGACACCAAAAACACTCAAAAAAGGGGGGAAGGAAGCAGGGGGGTTAAAAATCAAGCTGGAAGAAAGAAAAGAGAAAAAAGAAAAACAGATGACAACTGTTACTAATTTCAACATCGGTGCTGCAGACAGAATTCCCTGAAAGCCTGGCTTTTTGGCTGGTGAGGCAGCTTTATGGGAAGGTAATAGGAAGCAGATGGGCCCCGGTCAGGGCCAAGAGGAAGGTTCAAGGTGCCTCCTAGTGCAGAAAAGAGGAATTTAAATGCTTTTAAAGATGCAGGGCCCGGCGGGTTCCAGGTTTCTCATCCAACTTTTGCAAATGATGAGCTCAGGTGTCCTTTTCCCTTTTTGAGAGAGAAATAAATACAAACACAGATCTCTGCTTCCAGCATTCCCCAATGGGAGGAAATACTTGCAGTGCACCCCCTCCCCCTCCCCAGCCCTTCCACCAACACATCCTCCCCAGCGTGCAGGGAGAGCAGGGCTGTGAGTCGGCTTCACCCAGCAGAGCGATTCTGAGCTCTGCTATCAGCAACAGCATTAACAAATGAATGAAAGCTGCTGTGCATTGACAACAGCACACAGCGTTCATAGGAGGGATAGTCCCAGGGTGAGGGGCTAACATGGGATTTATATGACTTGGCTCCTTTACCTACATCTTGCATCACTTTGGGCAAGGCATTCTAAGCTCAAAACACTCTGATCCCTGGGCACTTGCTGTCCCCAAGCCCTGTGCTTCTGTGGATCTGGTGTTTGCTGTAAAATGGGACTAATGGCACTTCCCATCCACACTGAAGATGTGGTGCCACATTCTGTAGCATGACCAGCTGCAGCCCCAACCCAACCACCAGCATAGCATCAAATGCCCTGCAAGAAGCACAGCCCATCTGCAGTATGTGACCCCACAAATGCAAAGACCCCTCAGACATGCCCACCACTCACGGGGACTTCACAGTGCCTGTAGGTCATGGAATTTGATCCCAAAATGGCCAGGTTTTCCATAAAAACAGCCCTCTTTTCACCTGCTCTTGCTGCTTCACGGAGGCCGGCAAGTTTTGGCTGGAAACCCTTGGCTGAAATCTGTACTGCAAATACTGCCGCAGGGCAGGAGCAGAACTCCGTGTGGTCTCCACCGACTGTCCTGACTTCAACCTATGCTGCTCTGCTCAGGGGACACGGCCTAATGCAAACCACCACGTCCCTGCCACTTGTAACCTGCAAAGCTGAGTGCTACTGGGGACAGCAATGGGGATATCCAGAATACCATCCCCATCTCCAGATGCCTACAAGTGTGAGCATACACAGGTGGCTCAGATAAAGTGCAAGTGTGGAGGAAATTATTTAATTGAGGATTGGAATGGTTTAAAAGCCCTGCTGAGCTTTGCTAGGCAGCTCTGCTTGGGTCTCCTTCCTGCACTGCTTGCAGCTGACCTTGCAGCAATCCCCGTTTACCAGAAAGGAACCCACCCTGAGGTCTCTCCCAGTGCCAAGGCTCTGTGCTATGATTCTCATTTTCTACTTTAGCCCCTGTTGCGTGGTTGGCCATTTTGCATGGCCCCTCACCACAGGCCAGCTTCTAGCTCCATGACCGCAGCGACCTTCATCAGAGGTGACCCAGGTGCTTGGCTCCCTGTGTGCGTGGTGGAGGGGAACAAGAGATTCATGGCACAACTCCATGGCATCCATGGGTCTGCTCAAGGGTGAGTAGCATCTGCATGGGGCCATCCTGCAGAGAAGAGTGGGGGGAAACAGGGCCATACGATGTCTTCTCCTTGCACCCCAAGACAGCCAGAAAAAAGCCTCCTCATGTTACCCAGATCAACCTTTTTGGTGTAAGAACACATGGTCAGATGTCTCCAGCAAAATGTAGAAAAAACCATAACAAAATGCAGTATCTTCAAGGAAGATTAGTTGCCTTTTTGCAAGCTAGGGCCACCTGAAAGCCTAATTCAGCAGCTTCTAGGTCCAGACAGGAGGAAAATGCAGCATCTGCCAGGCAGAGCTGCAGCACAAAGTCACAGCTCAGCCCTGACAGTCGGGCATGGATGGGACTATTTGCAGTGTGGCCAGAGCGGATATCTCCTTCTGTCGTGTCCCTAAATCACTGCTAGACTTTTCTACCTCCCTTTATCTCCTTGGGCTTTGCACACCCCAAACTGTCGAAACCCACAGATTCTTCCCTCCTGGCAGCTGCCTGTTTGCTCCTCAGTGTCAGGATGACTTCCCATGGTGTGCAGCCATCTCCCATTACCCAGCAGGTCCCTGCACATCCCATAGGACAGACCAAAAAGCAGTGCTCCCACTCTGCCTGCTGCATATCCTGCAGTGGGATGCTAAGCATGTGGGAGGGTGCAGAGCTTTGTGACACCTCCTGGCCCTGAACAAGAGGCTGCCCTGATGTTCCCAACAAATATCTCAGGGATTACTTGGTTGGAAACTTGCTGATTTGCAGATGGCAAAAATTGTTTTGCAGTCAGCCTGCCAGCATGACAGGGTTTCCACTGGGAAGTCAATCCTCAGCTCTGGAATAAAGTTATGGGTTAAAAACAGAGAAATCAGTATTAGCTGCCAGCTCACTGTTAGGACCACTGCAGAATGGGAAAAATGGGTTAAAGTCACAGATCTGCAGAACTGAAAACAAGATCTTGAACCTCAATCAGCTCCAAGATGGGCCTCTCTGGGGGCATGGCAGGCAAAGAATTCGAAACAAGCACGCAGTTATCATCATTCACCAGAAAACAGCAGCTTGCAGCCATGGGATGGTCAGTGCTCAGCTCTGCAGCAACCCCTTCAGATCCACTTGCATCCATCCCCGTGCTCCACTGCACAGCAGAGAGAGAACTTTGTCTGTCCCCTTTCCACTGGCTCGGGGCACCCACAGCACACCATCACAGCACACCCCACTCGATCCTTTGCAGGCACCAATCCCCACATTTGGGGCCACATTTGGAGTTTGCCTGGCTAAGAAAATCTGATTTTGTGGCATTAAAATGAGACCAAATCCCACCCAAAGGTGTCCACCAGCAGTGCCAGGATGCACACTGACTCTGTCAGGCTGAACCAAAGCAGTGAGGGGTACAAACCCACATCTCCATCCCACTGCAGCACTGCAGGGCTGGGGATGCCCTCACTGCCTTCCTACTGCCCCTGCTCTGTGCTGCGCCAGGCCCTGCCGTGCTCAAACTGGGCACACCCTCCATCCCTTTGTACAAGCAAAGCTTCATAGGGTTTTGGGCTCTCTCCAGTACTGTGTGGGAGTGTTTTTTTTTTTTTTTTTTTTTTTTTTAAACACAAGAATTGTTTTACAGTCAAGTCTATTCAGGGCAATCTTAGTGAGGAAAGGAACGAATTGCCCCCTCGTTCGCTGCAAAATCCAGTGGGATTACTAACTCCACCAGCAAAGGGGCAAAAGGAACCCAGTACAAAGCGAAGGCACAGGAGTGTAGAGTCAGGAGCCCCAGCTTCCCTCTGACACCGACTGCTCTGCTTTCTGGAAATCCTATCTCTCTGTTACATAAGGATCTGGCCCTATCTGGAAAGCTGGGGTCACTGCAATTCTCCAAGTGTGGTAAAATGCTCGGAGGTCCTCAACAGGAAAGCATTAGAAAAGTGCCAGCACGTAGCATCATCAGGGAGTGGTGCTGGGCTTGGGGCAGTGCAAGCCGCAGGGCTGAGCCCAGATACTGCTGAACCAGCCCAAGGCAAGGTGCTACCAAGCAGCACAGCCTTGGACTTCTGCTTTCAGGAGACGACTCTACCAGTTCTCATGCAGGTCCGCTTTCAGACGGACTTATGCAATGGTTTGGAGCTGCTCCATGTGACCCAGACTTGCTGGCCCCCTGCCACCACTCTCCTTGCTGGCTTCAGCCACGGACAGAACAGCAGAAGTAAAAAGACGGCTGAGCAGTCATTAAAAGAAGTTCACTGTGCCTACTGCATGACACCCTTGCCAATTACACACAAATACCACACGTGTAAGAACACATGTGATGGCTACATGCACAAGGCTGGGACTGCCAGTGTTCATGCACAGTTGGGCAACCCACATGGGTGGATGTCACCACTGTTATGTGCAGGTAAGTGCTTGGCACCCACGTGCCCCCTGTGATGCTGTCTGCATGCTGTCGTGCTCCACCAACAAATCTGGGTATGCCATGCATCCATGGTTTTGTATTTGGTTTTATGTTTGGTCCTGCCACTCTGGAACAAAGGATGACTGCAGTTGGAAGGGACTCACTGAGATCCCACCCCCACTCTGAACAGGGATAACTGACATTAGGTCAGTTTTAGATCACAAAACTCAGGCTGTCCCATGGGATCACTCTCAGAAGTGGCCTGGGGAAGTGCAGTGAGCTGCACGGAGAGGCATTGAAGCAGAAAGATCAGCTTGGACCAGGCTCTTCTCCCAGGAAATGAGAGAAGCAGCTACATCTGGTGACACAGAGAAAGGGATCTGAGAGGGGACTAGCTGAGCATGGGCCTCCCTCTTTGTACAAGATACTATGAGAATGACAGCACCCGCAGACCACAGGATACATTCCCATAGAGGAACACTGTGGGAACTCTGCAGCAGGATGAGCTCTTGAAAACCACACTGGGCTGTGGACTATTTCCAGCCCTCATAGCTCCAGAAGATCTGCAGCTCACTTCCAGTCTCTGGATCCCATGTACAAGCTCCAAGAGATCTGCTATCCAGAGAGTTTATATGCTCCTTTTCTCAAGCTCCAGGTTCTCTGTTTGGGGAAACATATGGCCCAGATGGTTTGGATTTGGTGGGGTATGGCACAGTGCAACAGAACGTGCCGTCTCATGAGCATATGTGGCTTTCTAAGGAGGAGGCTGCAGCCCAAAGGCCACCTGGCACACTTATCTGTGCCCAACTGCAGTGGGCATAAGGAGATGCTAAACCTGATAGGGATGAAGCAGTGATTCCATGGTGGTTTTGACTGAAGCCACTTTGGGGTGAAATCTTGGGTCCTGCTGAGGTCAGTGGCACAATTCCCATAGTAAGGAGCCAGGATTTTACCCTCAGATCCGACTGGAACCAGGACCTATGAATGACTGAGTTCAGAGGGATGTCTAGAACTGCACAGGAATTAATTTGGACTCCCTAAAAATGGAGCTACAATGGAAGAGTAGAAAACAATAGCAGCAATGGTGGTCCAGAATGATAGAAAGGAATGCAGACACACCGAATATACAACCATGGCACATCCCAAGCACGTCTTTTCCCAGCCAGGGGAAATACAAAAGGCAGGAGAGCAGCAGAGCAGCTGAATGGACACCCTGCACTTCGCATGTGCCACTGACATTGCTCTACTGAAGTCAGATGGAGCAAAACTATTTTGGCATAGTTTCTCACTGGAGAGTCTTCCAACGCTGGAATTGGTTGCAGACTTGATTTAAGGCACTCCCAGTAACCGAGATAGGAAGATTTGCCTGATGTTATTCCTTTACAAAACTTTCTTCGGTGTTGAAAAGTTAATCCGTACCCAGGCTGGTGTTTTGCTGTTTCTCACCCTGCAAGAGCTGCACGTGGGATCTGACCTCCTTGCAGATTCCCAGGAAATGGCTGCGACTCCTTGCTCTGCAAACATTTCCTACGGGCTATGGGGTCAAGCAAAGATCTTTTGACTTACATATCTTCAGCACATCTGAGCTGACATCATCCTAAGCACGAGGGAATTATTTCTGAAAACTTGACAAATTTGGTCCAAATTCTGTTTGTTTTAAGTTAATTTGTGTTAACTTGAGATCTGGGCAGGACAGGACGTGACAAACACATCCTGCGGTGTTTTTGGCTTCGAAAGAACTAATTGCTGGAAACTTGGCAAGAAAAGTGGTTTTTGGAGTTGGGGGTTTCAGATAAGCTTGAGATGAGCGCTCCAACAGAACCACCCCCTGGGTGGGCCTAAGGCAACCTGAACTGAAAGCCCTCCATGGAGATGCTCCCTGGGCAGCAGAGCCCATGCAAACTCTGGATCAGCACTGCATGTGATACGCACATTGGGTGGCCTTGAGCCATCTGTGATAACATACAGGTTGGTAATTAAAAGGCCTCTTGCATGACGAGTAGAAACTGTTTACGTTGAGCAGGCAACACCTACCCTTAGGGTTCGTCTTGGCCCCACTGATTGCTCATTCAGTCCCAGCTTATCAGGGCATTCCTCTGCCAAGGGAAACAGCTCAGCCCCAAAGCCTTATCTGGGGAAAGCATGATTTAGAGGAGATGACAGGACCTTTCCCATCACACCACCGAGCAGCTGCTGGGGGAATGCAACAGCAGACGCACCTACAGGCACCAGAGGTTTCACAAATAGAAAGGAGACGGAAAGCGGAGGGTGCTGCTGGTGGGGCCAGCCCAGAACAATGGGATGGAGCAACCAAGGCAGCCAGCATGAGCCTTATATGGAGAAATTTCATGACACTGGAACCATCTCCCCAGCACTGGGGGAAGCCTCATTGGGTGAAGGTTTGAGCCAGTCCAGGCACGGCACTGCGAGGAATACCTGGGCAGCCCAGCACAGCATCTCCCCTTCCACCATCTATAGTGTGATGGAGACCAAAAAATGAGCAAAGACTCCAAAACTCTTCCTGCTATCACCACACGGTCATGCGAGCTCTGCTAACAGTAATATTAACATACAGAATAAGAAACAGATCTCTGGTGTGGCTGAGCCATCTCCAGCCAACGTGGGCATTGGTGTGGACCAGCACAGGGAAACAAAAGCCCACTGATGTGCCCACACTTGAGTGGAACAGTCCCCAAACGGGACCAAAATGGTCGGCAATGTTGAATTTTGCCACCAAGCACAGTACCTGCCCCATCCTCCTGATTTTTCCCCCTCTCGTAGAGATTTATCGATGTTATTTTATAAACTCCTTCCTATTTATAGCACAGCTCCTCCAGCTCTAATGAGATAATCTCCTGGCGTTTCACCATTGCTAATATTTACTTTGATGTCTAAAATCACACTTTTGGAGGGATTGATCTCCCTTAAAAAACCCTTTAAAATACTATCAGAGCAGAGACCACGTACGGCTCATACAGCGGGGCCAAACGATGCACACAACTTAATGACTTTGCAGCTTTTTCAGGTCAGACGGTTTACAATCCCCCGCCCGCACCGCTCCTGCAGATGGAGAGCAAAAGGGAGAGGAGCTCAATCTGTGTTTATCCTCAGGAATGAGGACAGCGAGGAACGCACCGCTCTGCTGCAGCCGCCGCAGCCATAATTCTGGAGTTAAGAGCTTCACCCCCAGCAGCTCTGCTTTCAGAGCACCCAATTTCAGGGCAGCAAACATGCGATTGCAGCTCCGAGCAATGAGAAGTGGAGCGGCGCGGGGAGAAGGGGGAGGTGAGCAGATGCCGACTGCCGCTGTCTGCAGACGCTTTGAAACACAACCCTGCGTTTTTATGGAAACTCTGAATGTTGGAGAACGGTGAACATGGTTTTCATTCTCATAAATGTTTTTCCAGCATGCAACGCTCTTCGGGCTCATTCCTTCTCCAGGGAGACGGTTCTGATTTCAAAGAACATTCGCATTCCCTCCGCCCCAGACCACCCCACTCCGACCTCAAAGAGTTTTCTCTGGAAAGATTATTTTAAAGAGCGCTTTACCTTCTCTAGCGTTCTCCCTTCTTTCTTCTTTTTTTCCCCCCCTTTTTAATTCTTTTTTTTTTTTTCTCCTCCGTTTTTTTTTTCCCAGCTGCGGCCAAAAGCTCTTCTCTCTCCCCCTCAGTCCTGTGAGTGTCAGAAAGTTTCCAGGCTGAGGGTTTATGTCGCCTTCCTCAATAACCTCCTTCTGTCAGACCCAGGCAGAGCTGCAGCTAGAGGCTTTGCTAAAAAGTCTCCTTTCAGGAAGTGAGCAGTAATAAGAGAGCAGCTCGGAGGCAGCATGTATAGGGGCTGCTCAAAAAAAAAAAAAAAAGAAAAAAGAAAAAAAAAAAGAAAAAAAAAAAAGAAAAAATTTTTCTCAGGAATTTTGCCAGGATTATCCAAAGAAAAAGAAAAAAAAATCCCAAACCCACAGGGCTGTAAAGTCCCGCCCTGAGTGCTGACATCAGTGCAGAAGGCAGGTCTTGCTGCTGCAGTATAAAACTCATCAGCTAAAGCTCTGCGAGGAACAGCCATCCTCCTGGGCAGCCCCATGGCAGCAGCAAAGCACAGGGGCAGGCAGGACAGAGAAAGCAATCGTGGGTTTTGCTTGGATATTTGCTCCTCACCCCCTCCCTCTCCCAAAAACAAAACAAAACAAAACTACCAAACCAACAAAACAAATTCCCAACTTTCATTTTAACTGCAGTTTCGAAATGCTGTTATAAAACCAATGCATGTCTGACAAAATGGCCTCAACAAAGGCTGCCAAGCTCTACAGCACCAGTAGGCATCGGCTTTACATTTAAAGAAGCCCTCAAGAGTTCACCAATGCTTTAAGAATTCCCTTCTCACACCAGTTACATCATTTTCACCCTGCTGGCTGCTGCGATGCAGAATGTCTCTTGTTCTGCTGCCACTGTGGAGTGTCCCACTGAGGACAATGCATTGCTAGGGTAAAGAATAAACACTGCAAGTAATTAATACTGCTTGTTTAGATACAAATCTCCCTCAGAACACATAAAACAATAAGCAATGAAGGGCAGGACCTCATTTCCTTCTTCCGTTTGAAGTCTTTGGGATTGGAAAGTAGAATATGTAGGTTTTGGTAAAGAGAATTACCTGGTCATTCTGCAAGCATTACAAATATGGACCCTTCCGAATTGCCCTGCTTTTTTTCTGGATGGAAAAGGAAAGGACACAGCAAGAGCTGTGGCATCTGACAGCAAAGCTCCAGCCTGAGCTCCTCTCTGGGGATAGATGAGCCCCAGAGCCATTCCCAAGGTGGTCTGTAATCACCTGCATGCTAGAAGGGAACACAGAGTGGGTCAGATCGTCTGTCTATTGGGTCATGGCATGCTTGAGAAAAGAGACTAAAAGGAAAGCAAGCAGCTTGCGGTCCCTTTGGCAATGTATCCTGTGCTATTGGTACGTGGATAGCTGAGCCAGGGGCTGCGTCCTTGCATTTAACAGCCCTTGCATTTAACAGCCACGATGGATTTTCATCCACTGCCCGAAGCCTTCTAAACTCCTTTCCTCAAATGGAGCAGCAGCAGATGCCCCAGGAGCAGTCATACTCCACCACCACCTTCCTTCACCCACTGGGACAGGGTGCAGATCCTGCCCCAGCCCCCTGCCTCTGAAGTCAGCCATGAACAGATGCTCAGGCAAGAGAGCAGGAATAGGGATATTTCCATGGGCACCCTCCTGACTGCAGGCAGCTCTTGGCTCAGCAAATCTCTGAGATGAGGTCTGTGGGTATGGCCAAGGAGGTGTGCTAGTCCCAGCAATCTGGACATGCTAAAGGGACACCTGCCTTGCTCTGAGGAGGAGAGTTCTGACCGTGCATGGTCACCACCACAAACTCCATCCCTGATCCTGCTCCTGGAACCAGGACATCCCAGGACAGCAGCGAGGTCCTTGCACTGGTCCTGGCTTTCTGTGTGAGAATGGAGTTCAAAGAGACTGCAATTGCTGGGCTGGATTTTTGGCTGGCTCCCTGGTTGGGTGGAAAGAGTGGTTTCCTTCCTCTGCAGGCCACGCTGGCCATTGTCTGAGCCTCCGCGGCACAGGCATAAAAGAGCAACCAAACAAAGTGTTTGGGGTTTAATTGAATGGTGCCAGGGAAAAACTAATTGCTCAAAGCATGGCCTGCTGCCATCCTAAGGGCTGAAACTTGTCTTCAAATCCACTCAGTGTGTAATTAAGAGGGACTAAGGCTGCAGACGTCCATCTCCCCTGCTCAGAAGCACAGGAATGAGCTGCTTTGCGCTTCCTACCCCTCTCCCTGCCGTGTGTGCTCGGGGCAAAAGCCTGCTCAGGGCTGTGCGGATGCTCTCATCTTCACACCAAACCACACAAATTCCACAGCTCAAGAGCCGAGTTCACTCCAGCCCAGACCTGCCTCTGTAGGGTGATGGGGCTGTGCACACCTTCCCAAGGTCTCATTGCAAGCACAGCAGCCTGGGAAATGGGAAAGGTAAAGGATGTGATACAGAACAAAAAGACATGCCGCAAAAAAGGATTTCAGAGGAAACTGACAGCCAAAACCATTTGTCTCCAATACCTAACATTGCCAGCTGCTCCCTTCTTCTAGGATGAGGATGCATCTCTCGAGGACACCTAAAATCCTCTTTCTGCAACTCCCCAGCATCCTCACTCACACATTTAGGGGTGGAGAGGACCCAGGAGCTCAGCAGAGCCACAGGACCCTTTCGCAGTGCTCAGCAGCCCGAGGACACTGCACCCTCGTGTGGCTGCATGGAGCCCTGCGAGCACCTGTGGGTACAAACCCTGCAGCACCGAATCCGGGAGAAATACAGTGAGCAATGCTCACACGGTGCATCACTTCTGGGGGATGCAGCAGCAAATCCAGGAGAAACATCATCAGCAATGCCTGCATGATGCGTCGCTTTTGGAGGGTGCTGACTGATGTCCAGTCCATCCAGCACACCCATCAAATCATTAAGGTTGGAAAAGACCTCTAAAACCATCCAGTCCAACCACCCACCTACCACCAATATTGCCCACTAAGCCATGTCTCAAATGCAACACTTGTAGGCCAACGATCATTTTAAGGCTGCTGTTCTCATTTTAAGGCTGCCAGTCTCGCAGATGGAGGACAATGCTGAGGCCTGATGGGGTCATTTTGTATAACCATTTTGTCCATGAAATAAAAATTAAGAACTCTTGCTACATCTACACTGGGCAGGGTTCCCAGCTCTGGCTCTACATCACAGCCTGGCCCCACATCCATGTTGGGACTAGCTCTTTGGCCACAGACTGATCCTTTTTATGTTTGCGCAGTACCTAACACCACAACGCTCCGTTTGGGCTTCTCACGACTGCTGTAATAAACAAATGCCCTGCTTTGTTTGCAGCTCAAGTACTGCAGGTTGAGAACCTGTGAACAAAACCGGCTGTAAACAAATGGTTTTGATTTTCCACTGGTGTGGAGACATGCAAACTAATTGCCCAACTGTGGAAAAACAGTTTAATTAATGCCAGGTGTTAGAAAAAAAAATAAATGGGGTTGGTGTTTCCCAAATTTGTAACTTCAGCTTGAAAGAGCCATTGCTAGCTCTGAAAGCAAAGCTGGAAAAAAACCAATTACTGAGGTCGTTACGCATTGCTTCAACTTTGTGGGGATTATTGGCAAGGGACAAATGCATAAGTGAGCCTTGCTGGTAAGCAAGACCTCTTTGCTCACACTGCAAAGGTGGATGTGTTACGACACTGCATTTTCACTTTTTTTAATTGCCTGGGTGACTCATCTGCTATCTCAGGATCTCACCCTATGCTTGAAACAGACTTTAATACAGATTTCTGGGTGAACATCATGTAGAGCTCCATGTCAAAATATAAACACGGGGCTTTTCAAGGGGATTCATCCATGAACTGCTGTGCAGTCATGTAATGCTTGAGGACCTCTTGCATTTTGTATGTGTAACCCAACAGTGGTATTTGTTTTTCTCAAATCTTCAACATGAGCAAGCTCAGCTTGCCACAAGTACAGCCCTACACCCAACTTCCAGATTGCAGATTTCTGAGACCTTCTTGGGATTCTCCATCATTCCTGTTGGGAAACGTCTTTGCAGTCAGCACTCTGAAGTCACAGCTTGGCGACCGTTCTTCCTGGTCACCCATTAGCTGATACCAAACTCCTTAACCCAGGGTTTGGAGCTGTCAAGTGGCAACAAGCTCTTTGGTGATGAAACACTGTTCCCTTCTGGAAAGGCGGACATGTCCTTGAGGAACAGCTGAAAGCCCTTCCAAGAAAAAGGCACATTGGGTTGCGTTGGATGGTTCCTAGCTGTTGGTGTAGTGGCACTACGAAGAGTTGAGCAGAAAGCTGAGCAGGAAAAATAGATGAGGAGAGGACTTAACCTGTAGAACCCATCACAAACTGTCACACCAAAGATGTGAAAAATTCCGAAAGGCTGAGAACCCAAGGACATGGCATGGAGGATGTGTTTGTGCAAGGCTCTCTTCCCAACGAACATCCGCTCAATGGGCAAGAAGAGAGCTTTGCTGTCAGGTAACGTCTGTGCTCAACACATTTGTTTAAATAAAAACAGATCTTCAGCACCTTCCTCGGATTTGTATCCTTCCATTGAAGACCTGGCACTGAGATCTTGGTGCTCTTTCACTCTGTAGAGTGACACGGCTTTTATTTTTTCTTCCTTTCTTGCGCAAGAAGGAAATAGGTCACATTTCAAAGAAACCAGCAAACGGGGGTTAGCAAACGCCAGACAGCTCACTGGATGCTACGGCCTTTTCCCCTCCTATCTTCCAAAATTGACACATTTCTCACTCACCAAAGAACGTTTTTCCCCTCCTTTCCTTTCTGTCTTCAAAACCGCCATAACAACCCCCAGACGGGACGTCCTGCGCACCCACCAGCCAGGTAAGACCTTCTTTTTCGCTGTCGGTAGCTGTTCTACAACATGGCTGCTTTGTTCCTTGCCTCATAAGTGCTCCACACACCTGGTAGAGTCGCAGGTTTGTGGCAGGATGGAAGATCTTGTGAAGCACTGGTGTTAATAGGCCCAGCTGAACTCATTGTGTCACTTCTCTACACTTCTATTGACTGCTCCTTTGCTGCTTGAGAAGACCAGCACAGTGTTATGGGGCCTCACGGCTCTTTTTCGTGTTGGGGTATTTAGATCCTAAGATGAAATGGGAGCTTACAGGCCAATAATTGGGGCCAGTCTTTCTCTTTCTTTTATCTCTGGACATAAAACATCAGAATTTGTCTTCTCTGGAAGATTCCCTTTAAGTCCATTGTTGCCCGGGAGCCCAAGCAGCAGGGTGGGAAGAATGAGGGTATTTGGCACCTGTTGGATAATGCTCCAAGTAATCAAGAAGGGCTTCAGAGATTTCCTACTGAAAAATATGACAGCAAGTATATTCCAAAAATAGGCTACCAAATTCACATTTGCTTCTCTTAATTTCTTTGTCATCTCATCTGTTACGGCTCTGCACTTTGCTGTGAAAACAGGCAGAATTCCAAGTCCCATCAGTTCAAGTACAGTCCACAGTGTTATGGAATAAACTAGAACAAAGGAAAATTGAGATTAAGCCTCAGAAAACATTTCCTAATGGGCAGATCCATTAGATGGTGGAATACACGCTGCAGAGATGAGTGGGAAACCCATCACATGGGCAGAACTGCAGAGGAGACTGGAGAAGGGATTAGGTAGCCTGGCAGGGGGCGAGCAAACTGATCTACGAGGCTCTGCTTCCTCATATATTGATGATTCGTGTATTTTCAGTCTTTCCCCACCTTTTCCCCTCACCCAAGTCCCTGCAGAGCTTGCTGATGCTCCCAAGAATACAGCTTCTCACACAGATATGGATGGTGCCACAGCAGTATTAGAAAAATCATAAAGGCATGTGGGTTTTAATGGCTTTTTTTTTTTTTTTTTTTTTTAAAGCTGATTCCTATTAAGCTTAATGAGAAAGAGGATTTTCTGAGAACTCTCAGACACTGCAGTCCCTGTGCTGCCTGTAAAGTAAATGGCTTCAGAAGGAGCAGAAAGCCTTCAAAACATCAGGCTTTGTACAGGTCCTAAGCCCACTCAAACAGTACAGGAAATACAGATGGAGCAGTTATGGTCTGAGAGGTCAGAAAGGGCAGCAGCTCTGACTTGTACAAGTCCTGAGTGGGGGAACCAGCAGCACAACAGCAGAGATACCAAGGGCAAAGGACACCAAGATGAATATTGCCAACATGGACTCTGTGGGTTTGAGCTGAGCAACATGAATCAGGAACAGAAAGATGCGTGAAGCACATCCTTTCCCCACCACCGATCAAATGATTTCGATCACTGAATTATGCTAATTTAGGCTTACAAAATCCACAGAAATGATAGGAAGGGCCCTGCTAAGTCTGGGATTAAATGGGCACAAAAGAAATCGGGGGACCCAGGCTGGAGAATAGAGCCTAGAACAGAGGGCAGATAGCAGAGGCAGTGAGGAGCGTGGGCAGCTTTCTTCAAACTCCACCAAACAGAAAGGTATAGCCACTCTAGGGGAGGGAGGTCTTAAGATGACTCCTCATCCCCAAATCGTATTCAAATAACCGGAACAGAGAGTCCTTAGAATTACCAAAGTAACAGAAAAGCCTCATGCAGATTAGCCCTTTACTTACTGTGCTTCAGCTCTGAATTTGGAAAATAGAGATAGCACGCTGCCTGCTAGTGATGCAATTCAACACTCAGAACAGACCTTTTCACATAGGAAGTGAGTGATTGTGAATGCAAACTTCCATTACCACTTGCAAGTCACACGCTTTGCCCAAATGCCTGCTGGTCACATGCAAACACACACCTACACTTCAGAGCAGATGTGCTTTTGCAAGAACTAGCTGAGTTATTGAAGTCCAAGTCAACTTCCCCTGCTTCCCAAAGTGTTCATTTTTCTCTTCAGAATTTCTCCTTCAGGAATTTCTTACTACCATTTTGTAACCCTTTGCAGTCTGAAGAATGTTCAGTCCTCTTAAAAAATGCTTACAGAGCTCCTCTCATGCCTGTAAATTAGCTTTCAAGCCGAGATTCATCTTTTGCCTTTCAAAGCTCAGAACAACTTAATGCTCAGTCAACCTTTGCTGTCAAGTAGGAGATGGCTGCTAGGTTCTGAGATGCCATTTTATTTTATTTTTCTGGTCAAGCACTGGAATGAGTTGCCCAGGGAAGTGCTGAAGTCCCCATGCCTGGAGGTGTTCAAGAAACATGTGGATAAAGCACTAAGGGACACAGTTTAGCAATGGGACTTGGTAGGTCAGAGTGATGGTTGGACCTGTGCCATTCTAAGATTCTATAGAGACAAACCTCAAGAAATAACAGAACTGTCAACTACCATTTATTGACTCAAATCTCATGCTCACATCCTAGGGAAAATCCTGCAGCTGAGGGGCACAGCACCACTGCTTTGTGCCCAGGTTCTCCCTCAGTCAAACTTTTGGCCAATAAGAAAGTAACAGTGCACCTAGATGAATGTTAAAATCCATTAAAGCCTTAAAAGAAAAGTATTTATGCTTCTGAAAATCTTCTAAATAATCCCTCAGTAGAGTCCATTAAGTAAAGAAAGCCATGACAGGTTGGGTCAATTAAGAACATCTGTTATCCTGCTCCTATCTGCTGCTTCTCCATCCCATCAGAAAACTCCCAGTATGGCCATGAAGCAGACCACACCAGTATCTAAAAAGCTGAGATCCGCTGGGTAGATGGAAAACTTACACGATATTTTGAGTAAGAATGATGACCCTCTTCCTCTTAGACGTTTACTCTGATCCTGAAGATTATGGGTGTAGATGTACATGTATGGCTAGCCCCCTGGTGTCTAATCTGAGATTATAATCTGTCACACACAGAGCTGAAAGGCAGAGGTGAGAGTGTAACTACATCTATTTTTAAACAACTACGACCTAAGAAAGACATTGAGATTTTGGAAAGGGTCCAGAGGAGGGCGACTAAGATGATCAGAGGGCTGGAGCACCTCCCCTGTGAGGACAGGCTGAGGGAGTTGGGCTTGTTCAGCCTGGAGAAGAGAAGGCTGCGGGGTGACCTCATTGCAGCCTATCAATACCTGAAGGGAACCTACACCCAGGAGGGGAGTAAACTCTTCAAAAGGGCTGACAATAGCAGGACTAGGGGAAATGGATCCAAGTTGAAGGAGGGAAGATTGAGGTTGGATGTTAGGGGGAAGTTCTTTACAAGGAGAGCAGTGAGGCCCTGGAACGGGCTGCCCAGGGAGGTTGTGGATGCCCCGTCCTTGGACGTGTTTAAGGCCAGGTTGGACGGGGTCCTGGGCAACCTGATCTGAATGTGTGTGTTTGGTGGCCCTGCTAGGCAGGGGGGTTGGAACTACATGATCCTTGAGGTCCCTTCCAACCCGGGTGATTCTGTGATTCTGTGAGATTCTGTGATTCTGTGTGACCTCATTTCATAAAGCCCCAAGGAGCTGAGACTGCACACACTTCTCTAAGCCAATGGAAGAAGCTCTCCCCAAATCCTGCATCAGATGTTCAGGGTTCCCACAGCTGTCATCATGTCAAAGTATAAAGGACAGACGGATGTCAGCAAGAGTCCTGCCACAGCCAGAAGCAGTGCAGACAGATACACAGCCCAGACTGCCTCTGTGCTGTGCAAAAAGCCAGCAAGCACTGCCCCAAGGAATGCAGTTTAGGTGCAGGAACAGACGGGAGCCTGCAGGAGGGCCCTGAGAGCGAGGTTGGTGTAGATGCCAGAGGCACAGGCACAATTTGAGGAGGGTTCAGTGCTACCTGCAGTTCTGCATTCACATTACCAGGGCAGGGTTAAACAGCACTGGGCAATTCTGAGAACTCAGCTGGACCCACGCAGGGCAAGACATGCCCTGCACAGCTGCCAATGCCCCAACTCCCCAGGACCTGGAAGGTTTTTCATTCTGTCTCTGCTGGGATTGCAGAAGAAAAACCTATTTGCAACTAATTGTTATTGGTCTCTCAGCCTGGTTCGTGGTGGGTGAGTCTCAGCAACAACAATTCTGCCAGCAGTGCCCAAGCAACCATGGGATGGGAACATCCAGCCTGTCCCACCATGGCTGGGTGGGAGCCAGCATCCTGGAGGGCACTGCAGCACAAAGCCCTGTCCTTGGACCGCAATGTTCTCCTTCAAGAATTTGTTTTGATGGGTTACTGGCGGACCACAACAGAAGTAGTTGGCATGTTCAGCTGACAAGGGGAGGCTGCAAGAGGGTAAAGCAGAAGCATAGTGACCAGAGGGCGTTCCAAAAGACAGCTTTAACCCTCTGCTGCTCAATGCAGTGTCCTGTGTTCAGAGAAAAAAGGATGGTGTTTGCATTTTCAGCTGCAAGTGTTCAACATTAGTCTGCTTAGTGGAAGAGTTACAGGAGATGGTGCATGTTGCCCACAATAAGCAGCAGGGACAGCATGAGCAGACATTAATGCATCCTTCCACTGATGGATGCAACTTTCCGTTGACAGCATAGAAAGGATGAGAGCTAAGAACCTGACGGATCATGGAGAAAAAGCTATTTTTCACCTTAGTGTGGCTGATCACAAAAAAATACTTCAAAAAAAAGTGCACTGGAGCAGTAATACTCTTCATGTATCCCTTGTCTGTGAACAGGCAGAGGATCTGTTCCCATTTCAGACACTGATGCTCAACAAAAGACCACCCAAAAATGTCAACAGTGGAAGAAAAATGTTTCTGCATTCAGTGTTTTTCAGTATTCCATGGAGCTTTGGCTGGACTAGAAGTTATCTTGGCCAGAGAAAGAAACAGAGAGTGTAACTTTCCCTACATGGAACTCAGAATTGCAGAAATTAGATATGGGAAAGTCCTATTAGCTCATCCCAGTTTCTTCCTGCCCATGGAGGATAGTTCCCTGCAGTACTTTTTCTGACCCAGTGCTAAGTGAGATACTGTTCCACATCCTGATGGATCCTATTAGAAAATGTTTCTTATTAATGAGTGGAAAGTAAGGCTGGTTATCATCTCCATTATCCTCACATCATTTTTTTAGTGCATCCAAACAAGCTTTTACTCCAAAAGATGATCATATTCTTCAGATGCTTAATGGTTGCTCTCTTTCCCTGCCTGCTGTCACACCTCAACATATAATGCACATAATTAGTCCCTGCTCATTAGTCACATCAGCCAGGCCCTTCACTTGCTCCATCCTGTGCTTGCAATGCTTGCAAACACTTCTAGTACCAAAACACATATTGAAATAAGCTGTCTCCATCCACAACATGCAGGTGACAGGATAGTGCCCACTACCAGCACTGAATCATATGGGTGGGTTTGTGGTTTGATTTTTTTATTGTTGGAACTTTGTTTGGCAGGGCCTTGGTTTTGATCTGTTCCACGTAAACAAAATTCACTTTTGTGCATCCAAGAAGCAATGAATGCACCCAACCCTCTTCCAACCCCTTTCCCACCACCCACTTGTTCACAGGAATATTTTGCTCACAAAAGCAGTGCCAGTGACAAACAGCCAAAGTCCCACATTTGGTCTTGCCCACACCGGCTGCTAAACCCCTTTGCCTGGCCTTTCAAAATGAGATTGAGAAACCTCAGTGACTCACGGCCATTCGAGAGCCCATGGCTCTTGCTGCAAGCACAGAGAAGTTCGCTTTGGTGTCTCAGCCAAGTTCTGAGTGGATATTTTTACCCTGTCTGCCTAAATCCCCTCTAGCAGGGCTAGAGGAAGGTCATCTCCTTAAGGTACTACTGTGTCAGCATTGTGGGGCTGAGTTATGGGGCACCTCAAGCGCATGGCAGACTTCCTCCTGGCTCAGGTTCAGGGCACCAACAGCACCTCAATACAACCTGCTTGCTCCTCCTTGAGTAGTAATTGCATATCCCTGCCCTTTTCTTCCCCTAATGGCAGCGATTGGAGAGGTCTGGGGAGCTTCAGAGCAGGACTATAAACCAGAGCAAGATTATGGCTATGTGTAGAGATATTGTCCAAAGAAAAGATGCCTTGTGTCATAGACAGAAGCTGGGTAGTTTGGGGTGGACCAATGCAGTACAGAAGACCAACAGAAGCCTGGCAAGATCTACCATATCAAATGATCCAATAACAAAAGCTCAGTAGGGAGAAAATACAGTAACCATTGCCTCATACAAAATTAATCAGAAAGATTAAGGAACTGAAACTAGATCAGCATTAATCTCTGTACGTATCAGATGTAATGTGTTTCCACTGAATCAGCAGGTTTTAACCCATTTGAGAGGAACTTTAATGGAAGGTTAACCAGCAGGTGGGTGAGCTGCCCAAGGTATCTCTAGACAGTTTGTCTCCCTCTCCAGAATAACTGAGATCCAGCACCAAGACCAGGAGCAAAGGAATGGAGTCCAACAGCCAATCTGGTACAGCTGCATAAGGAACAGCTGTCTCTCAAGGACTGCACACTCACCCTGCTGGAATCCCAACCCCTTTCTGGTTGGCTGTCAGCTCCAGCTCCACCTGCATAGCAGGTAAATGCAGGGACAGATGTTGTGCTCACCCATCCTCAGGACATCCTGACATCATTCATTTAGACACACTGACCCACAGCTGAGTTATCAGACCACAGAGCACTCCCCAACACCAGGCAGTGAACAATGCACTGTGTTTAACCACGCTGGAACCTAATTAAAAGCTGTTCAGGATGAGTGGGTCCAGGGGGCCAGAAATGTTTTCAGTGGCTCTACAAAGGATCAGCAGGGTGTTCACAGCCTTCCAAAGCAAATCCACATGCAGCAGATGAGCACAAGTTGCCTTAGAGCAGTGTTCTTCTGCTTTATGCTATCACCCCTACCCGTGGATCCTGCATCCCACCCGTGCTCCAAGAGAAGCTCCTTAATGGGCATATTTGGAATAGGAGAGGATGCTACTGCAAACCAGGAGGTCCAGGGGGGAAGTACACCCATCTGTGGGGACCAGAACTCAGGATTGTTCCTGCACTAATCCAGCTACTAAAGGGCACAGCAATGCTGTCCTTTTCCCTGTACCGGGGTACATGGGACTGTCCATACTACCGTATATCCCCAAAATATTAGTGTCAGCTTGGCTTGAAGCAAAGCATCACATTTAGTCGGATTTTTGAGACCCTCATCAAAGGCAGCACTTTTAATATGGTTCTGGACATTCTGATTTATCAGGGTCTGCTAGGTCCTACCTATGATAAACTTTTGTTCAGGGATCTTTTCATGGAAGAAGAGCACAATATAAAGAACCAATACTCTTTTCTTTAGGGAAGGAGCTCAAACTCCTATAATCAGTGGCAGAACTAATTACCAACCCTGTGGCCAGTAATCACCCAGTGCAAAGCAAACAGCAGCCACTCTGCACCAAGAAACACACTGATACCTGCATGCTTTGCTGTCTTTCTATTCATATTTCATAAGCAAAGCACTAAGAGATAGCTAGAAGCTGTCAGAGCATGTGATGCACCACAGGCTTGGCCACACATAAATAGGAAACAATTTCATGCGTGGAGTTTGCCTGTGCTGATCCAGAAGTAGGACCACCACCTTTAAGTGATCCACTGGTGCTTCCACTTCCACTTCCTACTGCACTACTCATAGAACACCCCCAGCTGGAAGTGATCATCAAATCCAACTCCCAGCCCCACACAGCACCATTGAAAACTTAGTGTTGAGAGCTCTAGCATCCCTGGGGAGCCAGTTCCATGCCCACCACCCTCTGGTATCCTGTGGCTTTCCTGTGGTCAACTAAATGGGTAACTGTCATAAAAACAAAGTTAATCTCACTGTTTTGGCTCAGGGGACCACAATCTGCCCGATTTCTGTTGTGCAGTACTGCAGAAATATCTGCTCCAGCATTCTGCGGGTTCACAGCCACCAGTGAAAAGCAGGCTGGCACCAGACAACATGGCAATCCCAGCCATTAAAGTAACAGCTGGAGCAAAGGAGGCAGATAGCTGTAACCACAGGGCCCAGGCAGGTGGTCCCCCCCTTCCCTGCCCCCTCCCCATCTCCTGCTCTCAAGGAGAGAAGAGCAAATTGCTTCCGCTCATTAGCATCTGACAAATAACCACAGAAGGAAAACAAATCCCCAGCAGGATATGAATGAGCTCAGGCCTTTACTGCCATCTGACTGCACCAAACAAGCGTGTCATCAATTCTCCACGCTCTGCTGCACCGTTTCTCCCGTTCTGAGAAGGATGAGCACCCTCAGCCTCAGGTTTAGAGGGGCCAATTTGAAGCAAAGCAGCAAGGAGATGTGGAGCAGGAGCGTCCCAGCAGTGCTGAGCCCCTGCCTGGGACTCATAAATACCACTGTGGAATTATACGTTTTCCTTTCAGAAAGGACTGTGGGCTCTCTCTGTGGCCAAATGACTCCCACATTCTGCTTCAAAGAGCAGAGGTGTGCAGAGTTTCTGTACACGGCCAGGAATCCATGGGCAGATGAGCAGGTTGGGTTTACCTGCTAACTTCAGCAGTGAGAACAGATGGGGTTCTTGGGAAAAATACAGGCTTCCAGCCACACCAGGGAGCTTTTTCAATGCAACTTCAGTCAACACAACCATTTCAGGTAGGACTGAGTCAGGAACACACACTGACAAGTAAAGGAGATTGTTATCTTCAATGACAAGCACTAGGCACCCTGCTTGGGCGAGCAAACAAATGGGCTCAGAGCTTCACCAACTCCCACTCACACATAGCTCAAATGTTAACACGTGGTTGGATGGCTGAGGTTTGGGTGTGCAGTCAGCAGCAGGGAGGTCAGAAAGCAGCTGAAGCCAGGAAATGTAAGTGCTTATGAGGAAATCTTTGGAAGAGCTGCCATGGAATGCATAAATGAAAACTGAACATTAATCGCAAGCAATTAGAAGGCTACAGTCAGGACAATCCGAAGCAAGTTTAGGGTTTTGCTTTAAACTATGAAGCACTTAAAGTTGATCTGAAGTTATTTCGATTGTCATTTAGTGTTTCAAACACCACGTCCCATGACATGGGAACCAGCTCAGCCCATCATCTTGCATACAGCAAGCCCTCAACTCACTGGCATCTAAGGGCAACTTCTACACTTGTGACAGTGTTCAACCCTTCAAAAGCGAGTGGGCAGCTACACATAGATTTGATTGACTGACGTCTCGATGGCTTCCTGCCTGGCTTTCCTGTGCATCGTGCTATGCAGACTGTACTTTTTACGTGGGTGGTTTTTTTTTCCAGTGCCTCCTCGTGTCATAACGCCAAGTTGCAAACATGCCATTATCACAGCCCCAACGGGTAGAGCACTCGAAGTACCAACCAGGAACGCTCAGTACTTGTACTGCTGCACCCTGAGGGACAGAGATAGAGCAGGTGCTGGAAAAAACAGGTCCTGCTGCTTGGAAGCCCTGCATCGCTTCCTCCAGGCACTGGTTTGTCATGTCTGGCAAAGCAACCCATGAAATCAGTTCTCATTTTTGCCTGCACTTTACACTGCAGGAAAAGAAAGTTTTGGGATGTTTGTGTGAGCCTGCTGAAGTTGTGCCAGGATTGCTCAGGTCTACCCAGAGGCAATGTGGAGGAACAGAGCCATAGCCTGGAGCGAGAGCTTAGCCATGCCCTGGAGCCCGGAGTTGTGGGTTGGAGAAAGAGCCTGGACACTGTCAGGGCTGTAAATCATCCTGTTCAAGGGTATCAATCTGCTCTCAGACTTCAGGACATGACTCTTGCACATGGCTGGGAACATAGAAGAGTTCTAAAGAGTGATAACATGGTTCATCTGTGGCAGCAAGTCTTATGCAAAAGGGGTTCCATGGCCAGAACCAAGGGGTTCCATAGCCTAAGCCAAGCTTTGATCCCAGCCTTCACTCTGATATCTCTCTGAGGCTCTCCTGACTCCAACCCTGGGCTTGGAGAGAAAAACACTCTGTAACCAAATTGCCTGTGTAGGCAGTTGGAAACTTTGTAGGAGCTCAGTGATGATCGATGGCTTCTGCTGATTGAACAGTTTTCAAATGTTCCATTTTCTGTGATGTTTTGGCCCCAGACTTCACAGAGAAGGGAACCAATGAGTTTGGGTGCCTCACCCTTGTACCTGTTTATCCCAGGTAGCGAGTGGAAATTAGTAGCACATGAAGAAGCTGTCAACCTTCCCACTGCATACTCAGTGCTTCCTCTTCCTTCCTGTGTGAACATGACTCATCAGCTTACTCTGCAGTCAAAAAACAGGAGTTGCAGTGCTTGCTCTTCAACCCACCACCAGTGCTCCCATCTCAGGAGCAGAAATGGGGGATACTGAACCCAACATCAGGGCTGCTTTGCTTCCTGGAGCATTTCCAATGAGCTCCAAGCACTGACTGCTGTTCAAGCTTTTTAGCTATGGTGTGCTCTCGTTTGCCTTCTGTCTCATACTGGCAGATCGGCCGAGATCCCACTTTGTTTCATTTGTTGACTTTGATTAAAGGGGTTTCAGAATTCAGAATTTAGGCTTGCTTGAGCTGCCTGACAGGGCTTACACTCGTTCCACGTGCAGGCTGCAAGTGCTGCTGACGGCTTCCTGTTGTGGTTTCCTGCCTTAGCTGAAAGACCTCCTCCCTGCGCCTGCTCTCCCTTCCTGTTCTCATCAGAGGGGCACTTCTGGGCTTAATGAGCACAACAAACAAATAAGTAGAGAGAAGAGTCTGGTTGCCATAAATCCAATTCCCCATTGGGTCTGTTGAACACTGAGCAAGGTGCACAGAGCAGAATGGTTTCCTCCTAGCTCCTACACCATTCCTACCAAAACAGAGCACACATCAGATCCTTCCCTAGCCTTGGAAGCCCAGAGCTGGCAAGAGGCAGCTAGGTGTCACGGCACATCCAGTGATGGATGCCCCATCATTGGAGGTGCCCAAGGTGAGTTTGGAGGGGGCCCTGAGCATCCTGATCTGGTGTGGGGCACATAGCTCTCAGTGAGGGCTTGGAGCTTGATGATCATTGAGATCCTTTCCAACCCAACCATTTTGATTCTGTGATTCTGATGGCCAACCAAGCACAGTTCCAGCCTGAGAGCCACTTCTGCAACGGCACAGTGGGACCAATGATCAACATTACTCTTCCTGTCATGTTCAGAAATGGGGGTGATGCTGAGAAAAATCAGGGTAAATACCAGAGGCTGGCCTGAGTTTCCTTTACTATAAACATGAGTGACATATTTGTGGGAAATGCGGAGGGGCACCATGACTGGCATGGTTAGTGGGCATGGTGGGGGTGGGCTGATGGTTAGACTAGATGCTCTTAGTGGTCTTTTCCAGCCCCAATGATTCTATGATTCTCTGATTCTGGTCTTTTTGGGGTCAGCATCTGCGTAATGACAAAACTGAAGATTAGGCTCCAGGGAACAAATGAGACCCTGTAAATGTTGTAGGATTTTTGTTAATCAGCGTGGGTGATTTTAGATGTTTTGATACAAAACCAGTAACTCTCAGGGAAAGGGGCTCTGCAATGACTCAGTCAATGAAGTGCCATTTCTCACCGCACTTTCACCAAGAACCAGCACTGCAGCAGCATGATGGTAGGTTTGCTTCTGGTTTTAGGCTGCTCTGAGCAGGGTTTCCAGTAACGCTTGCACATTTCAGCTTGATGGGTCTGGGGGATTGAACTTGCTTTGCAATGACAGCCAGCCACCTCTGAGTTCCAGCTTTCTCGGGAGCACATGTAAGATGTAGAAATAGGAACTTACAGAAATTGCAATCAAAGTATTGACCAAATTCAGAAATCAGGTATTGGAGGAAAAAATCCATACAATTTATCAGGGACCATTAGAGGAAGGCTTCTTCTTGTTCCTGTCAACTGTTGGGTAATGTCTGCCTAGAATCACTTGGGTTTGTATTTACTTTCTTTTGCTGTGTTTGTTGCTGTTGTGTATCTACATGTTCTTTAGACATAAAGGTTAAAACATGAGATGTTTTGATCTCAATTTATTTGAAGTTTTGTCCTAATGGACTTTTACAGCAAAAATAATTTATTCAGAGAGGAGAAAGAATTTCCTTTTATTGTGAACAGTGCCAAAGAGAAAATACGAAGTAAAAGTTGACAACATTGGGATGGATGTAAGAAGCACATTTTTAACAGCAAAGGTAATTTGTGACTGGAGCAATTCACTGTTGGATTTGGTGCATTCTCTGCTTGAACTAGATGAAAATCAGGTGTATTTCTGCTTACACTTTCTAGCTGTGTTCAGGGCAGAACAGAGGATTTGCTGTGCGGGATTCTCAGGGCAGAAATGTGAATTCACCCATGCAAGCAATGTTCAAAGTGACCCTAAAAGCTGAAGAATCCCTGGATAAATGTGTTTGAATCCCACTTACCCATTTTTGAAAGATTAAATCAATGAAGAACTTTGGTTCTCCCTTCCAGATTGAGCACCAGTAGCGTGTAAGCCGAGCCGGGCAGTTCCAACGCGTGCAGCAATGCCGGATGCTGCCGCTCACCTTCCCTTCTACTATGGCAGCATTGCCAGGTCAGAGGCTGAGGAGTACCTGAAGCTGGCTGGCATGTCAGATGGACTGTTCCTGCTGCGGCAGTGCCTGCGCAGCCTGGGGGGCTACGTCCTTTCCATGGTGTGCAACCTGCAGTTCTATCATTACGCCATCGAGCGCCAGATGAATGGAACCTACGCCATCGCGGGTGGCAAAGCACACTGTGGGCCTGAGGAACTTTGTGAGTTTTACTCCAAGGATGCCGATGGGCTCTGCTGTACCCTCCGCAAACCCTGCAACCGCCCCAGCGGCGTGGAGCCCCAGCCTGGGGTCTTTGATAGCATGAGGGACAACATGGTGCGCGAGTATGTCCGACAGACATGGAGACTGGAGGTAATGGTCGTGGCCAACAGCACCATGGGGCTGTGCAAGGAGCAATCTCTGGGTCTTACTGCCACCTCCCATCCTCACTTCCTCTGTCAATGTCTTCCTCCTCTTCTGTCACATCATGGTACAGCCAGCTCTTTCTCCTCTGTGACTGCAAGCACTGAAAGCAGTCTGATATCTCATTGCTTGGTGTTGGTTGGTCACCAGCTACTCTATAAGCATTTCTCCATGCACCATTTCCTCCTCTGCAGCACACGGGACATTCTTTGTAGTTAAACCCTCATCTGTGCATCCATAATGTCATGATGGAAACAGGCTCAAAACTCTTGCTCAGGTTTCCTTTGCTCTGCAAAGTCATTGGAGGCTTTGCCTATGAGCCTGAGGCACTTGGGTACCAGCTCAAGTCTGCTTATTGTTTAAATTTAAAAGCAGCTACAGAGAGATTGCTATGGTTGGTTGCACACAGGAGCATGGATAAGGTAGACAGACTAAGCAAAACTCTGTGGATAGCCATAGTAGCAGCCATATAATGAGTTTTTTCTCCCTGCTGTTGCCTCCACAGTGGCTGTTCAGTCACTTCCAAGTCTTTTGCAGAAAGATGGCTCAGGCATCATTCTCTCCAGGGAGCCTTTCTGCAAAAGATCTCTAAAAGTGACCCGTTTTCAACTGGAGGTGCTGCTCAGAATGAGACCTTCAATAGGGTTTCTACGTGAAGCTGGACTGTCACCGCTGGTAGATAACACAAAGGACATTGCCACCTACTGGCAAATGAAAACCTGCAGCTCCTTATAAAGTGTGGAGCTGATAGAACTCCTTTATGGTAACACACATTGATTTCCAGACTGTACTGCCCAGGGATAGCAGGCAGCCAGGGAAGGGGTCCTGGTCTCCCAGGAACACAGAGGGAGAAGACACCTACAAAGCTGATGTCAGATCACCTGTACAAACATGTTTTCTTCACTCTTAGAATCATAGAATTATTAAGGTTGGAAAAGATCTGTAAAATCAAGCCCAATCTCAACCCATCCCACTATTCCCATTAACCATGTCCCTTGGTGACTCATCTCCACGATTCTTGAACACCTCCAGGCATGGTGACTTCACCACCTCCCAGGCCAGCCTGTGCCAATTTTTCATCAACCTTTTCGAGAAGAAATTGTTCCCAATATCCAACTCAAACCTGCCCTGCAGCAATTGAGGCCATTAGCTCTTGTTCCCTCACCAGCAAATAATGGACATCAAATGGGTGTAAGAGGAGAAAGCAATTCAGATAAGCGAGTAACAGTGATGCACAGAATAACAAAATTCTATTCAGCAGTGCTTCAGGCGTGATTAAAGTCACTGGTGCTTCAGTTACAGGACCATCCAAGTTTCTTGTGACATCACTCCAAGATATGCTGAAGCCATGCCTCCCTTCTCTCTCTCTTCCAGGGGGATGCCCTTGAACAGGCCATTATAAGCCAGGCCCCTCAGGTGGAGAAGCTTATTGCAACCACAGCCCATGAGAGGATGCCCTGGTACCACGGCAACATTGCTCGGGATGAAGCTGAGCGGAGGCTCTACTCTGGGGCACAACCCGATGGGAAATTCCTGTGAGTACACAAACCCTGGCAGATATCATCCCCATTCCATCTACCATTTCCCCACTTCCAGTGCCCTCTGGTTATTTGTTTCATGTGAGTCTTCCTGAGAGGTTTGGTTAGGTATGGTCAGACTGTTGTTATGGATCTTTGAAATTCAGGCTCTGCCACTCCACATCTGTTATTTCCCAAGAAGTGTCTGGCCTTCACGAATCCAGTTTTGAGCTTTATTTGTTTCTTATGTGTAGAAGTCTGCAAGAAGCATGCTTATTAATTAATGCACTGGTTGATGTCAGATAAAAGGTTCAGTAGACAAGGACATTTAACATTGAAATTGAGGCTCTGTAGAATAATGTGCCTCTGCAGAGGTGAGACAGCCCTGAATTTAATTATCTCCCTAGTCAGTTAGAGAAAGAAATAACCAACCACCACTGCAGCCATTCGCAGGGCAAAACCTCGAGCTGCTTTTAATAGTTCTTCTTCCCACCAGGCTGAGAGACAAAAAGGAAAACGGCACTTATGCTCTGTCCCTTGTCTATGGCAAAACAGTTTATCACTATCGGATCGACCAGGACAAGTCTGGCAAGTACTCCATCCCTGAGGGGACCAAGTTTGACACGCTCTGGCAGGTACCGTGCTGGGGGATGATAAGCACTGCTGTCCTAGCAAAGCAAAGGCACTTCTCCCTTGCTACATCTGCCCATGCCTTGGGGGAAAGGAAAGGCCATCTGGAGCCTTAAAGACACCATGAGCTTGGAAAGTCTTTAAGATCTTGCACACAAAGACTCAGGAGGCCCATAAGTCTTGAGCCAACTCCCAGAACCTTGACAGATCCAAGTGCCAGGAGACACATCCTGTCACCCCACAGAGGCTGTTTGCAGACAGGAGATGGCTGAGATCCCATCCATGAGGAGGGGGCTGGGTTTTAGGGGATGTGACAAGTGCCTGAAGCCCAGGTACCAGCCCCCATCCTGGCTCACTGTGGGCACGCTGCAGCCCAATGAATCACAGAATAACCTGTGTTGGAAGGGACCCTTAAAGGATAACTGAGTCCAACTCCTGGGGCTGCTCCAGGAAAGGAATGCACCACTTCTTTCTGGGGAGGGCTGTTTGCAGACTGTAACTGTTTTGCTGAATTTTTCAAATTCCCAGGACTGTTTTCACTCTGAATTTGAAAGAAAACAAAGACTTCGGGGCATTTTTTTTTTTTAATGGAAACAGAACTGTGCCAGGCTCCTAATTTGGAATGAAATCTGAGCCACTCAGGAGGGGAAGAGAAAGTCTGGTGCCCTGTGCTCTGGTGGCCAGGGCTGGGGTGGTGGTCCCCAGCTAAAGTGAGGCCCCCACTGTTCTGGAACCAGGGGGTGCTGCAGTGGAAAAGTGCCTGAGATCCAGAAAGTGAATGCTGGGGTTCTGCTGGGAAAGCCAAAGGTTCCTTTCAGTCTTTATCAGACGTACAGTCCCTTCCGGCTGTGGCAACAATGACATTACACTGAGAATGCCCTACCCAGCCCTACTACTAAAGGTTTTCCCTTTGTCTTTCTTTGGGGCTTATCTGACTTCCCAAACTCTTCCCAGCTCTGGCAGACACCCAGATACAAATGATGTAGGAGTTTCCTTAGTACACAGATAGAAAGAAATAATTGAGTCCCTGGTTGCCATAAATCTGAGAGAAATCGTTATGATAAACCACACGTGTTGCCTGCAAAAGAAGAGATGGTTTTCTGTTTGCTTTAATCCCTTTTTCCCCTGATTCCTTTATCAGCTGGTGGAATATCTGAAGCTCAAACCAGACGGGCTGATTTTCTACCTGAGGGAAAGCTGCCCCAACCCCAGCATGCCAGGTGAGATGGTGCCAGTGTCAACCCTGGCCTCAGTCACTTGTCCCAGGTGTCACAACCATCACTTCATATCCTGTCCTGTGGGACACCTGAGGGATGGGAATAGTGCCCATACCCATGCACGTTTCCACATCCATTATGGTTAAAGTGGTAGAAAGGGACATTTGCGTGGGAGGGATTGGATCCTCCAAGGACTGATGCTCTGTTCCTGCATGGGGTGTAAGCAGACTTTCACTAATAACTCCTCTCTCCCAATCCACAGCCTCTGCAGCACCAGCTCCACCAACCCACCCCTCCGTGAGCGTAAGTTGTGGGGAGAGTCTGTTCTATTGGTACCTCATCTAGTGGCACTTTGAACTGATCAAACTGTCCTCTTTTTTAAAAGGCAACAACTCAACTGGAATATATTATGGCCGGCTGCAATGCTGTCTCCTTTCCAGCTTGGATGGAGACAAGAAATAGTTGGGCATAGCTACCATCAGTGCCAAGAATGGTTTCCATTCACGCTGTGCTCCTTGCAACACATGGGGCTGTCCTTGGGGAGCCCTCTCCCCCTGCCCTCCTTGCTGAGCAGGAGTGAGGGAGATGTGGCTGGGTTCTGGGAATGCTCAGCCCCACTGCTGGCTGCTGGCCATGGGCCAGGTCTTTGTGCTCCCTCTGCATTCCCAGCCCCGGGGAAAGTCCACGCTCAGTGCCCAGCTGTGCTGAAACCAGCAAGTTTGGGCTGTGTGAGTGCCCAGCAGACCTAAATAAAGGGCTGAGCATTTACCCGAATTGTCAAAGAGCTTTCACAATCTGTGGTGGGCTCCTACAGTGACTACTGCAAGGAGTACTGGGGCTCAGAGCTGTGCTGGACGAGTTGTTCCAGAAAGCAGTAACAGCTCTGAGGCTGCAGAGCTGCACAGGGTTCATGCCAGCCAAGACCAGACCAGCTCAATGCCATGTCACTCCTTGTGCCCAACACTGCACCTTACAGTGGAAATCACCAGCTGGGCCTCTGTTGGACTGCAGAGGTTCCCTGTCCCTCACCTCTCCCATTTTAAGTTAAAACAATTTCCCCTGGCTGCTTTATCCACTTCATCACTGTTTCTTTTCCAGAAAAACCTTGGGCCTCTCAATGCGGATGGATACACACCAGAGCCTGTAGGTGAGCATCTCTGAAAGCCCCCAAGCCATAGGAGTTGCCGTTTGTATCACTTTCTGGTCAAAAAGCTGTGCTGCAAAGCCTCTTTTCTACAAGAGCACCCAAGAACCACTTGGTCCCACTCACTTCAGGGTGCTGAGACAAGAATGCTGCAGAACTGTTTGTCTGTATCCAATAGCCAGCAAAGTCCTGTTCCATTCCACATCTTCTGCCTACTAAATTCTTGGTGTCTTCAGTTGGATTTCAGCGGGGTGAAGTTAAGCACCCAAAAGAGTGTTGATGTGTTGGCACAGGCTGCCCAAGGAAGAGGTGGAGTCACTGAACCTGGAGGTGTTTGAGAAATGTGCAGATGTGGTACTCAGGGACATGGGTTGGTGGGCAATACTGATGGCAGGTGGGTGGTTGGACTGGATGATCTGAGAGCTCTTTTCCAACCTTCATGATTCTACACATCTGGGACCTGCAGGAACCTGTGGAATAGGAGTGCTCCAAAGTTTCTCTCCATCCCAGGTCCTCTATTTTAATTCAGTGAGGCCATGGGCTGTGAGAGGAAGGGAGATGCCCAGGAGGAAAGTTTGAATGCTGGATCCTGCAGGAGAATTGGCCAGAAGGGAGGAGAAAATCCAAACAAAGGAGAGAGGGGCAGGGAAGAGTACATAATTTACAACTACAAACAACTGTATCTCTCTGGAACATGCAGGGAAGTCACGCATGCTACCCATGGACACCAGTGTTTATGAGAGCCCATACAGTGACCCTGAGGAGCTGAAGGATAAGAAACTGTTCCTGAAGAGGGACCATCTGATGATCGATGAAGTAGAACTGGGAGCAGGAAACTTTGGCTGTGTCAAGAAAGGAGTCTACAAAATGAGAAAGTGAGTGCTGCCCTGTGAGATGCCCAGGGAGAAAGAAGAGGGTGCTTCAGACTGAGCTCAGAGGTGTCCCCTGACATCCAGTTTATACTTAGAGAGACCCTAGAGTGATAATGGGCTGTATAAGAGAGACTTTGGAAGGTCAGTGGTGGCTCTCCCAGGATTTTCAGTGACAGCCTTAGTGTCCTGAGAGTGTAGTATGTGTTGCATGCTCCCAGGCATGCCTTCAGACCTACAAGAGGCGAATATTACATGAATCCAGCTGCTGCTTAATTTATCCATGTGTCTGTTCCTCTTGTACTCTGTGCAGGAAGCAGATCGATGTGGCCATTAAGGTGCTGAAGAGCAACAATGAGAAAACAGTGAGGGATGAAATGATGACAGAAGCTCAGATCATGCACCAGCTGGACAACCCCTACATTGTCCGCATGATTGGGGTCTGTGAGGCAGAGTCCCTGATGCTTGTGATGGAGATGGCTTCTGGTGGGCCACTCAACAAGTTCTTGTCTTCCAAGAAGTGAGTACTGAATAAAACATGGCTGATTCTCTGCATTTCTCATCAAGCTCATTGTTGTCAGGGGAGTCTGACTTTGTAGGGAAAGGGAGGGTAACAATAGCAAGAGATTCCTTTGAATGCAAGCTAACAGGGGGCAATGCTTCTAGATCAGAGATGTCCTTGTTCATTCTCCTTTGCAGTTGGAGAGCTTAGAGGGGACTATGTTGTATGGATTAATGACAGGTCCTTGTTGTCCAGCAGTTTTATTACTGCATTGTCTTTCCATCCTCCCCAGAGACGAGATTACAGTCAGCAATATTGTGGAGCTGATGCACCAAGTATCCATGGGGATGAAGTACTTGGAAGAAAAAAATTTTGTCCACAGGGACTTAGCAGCAAGAAATGTCCTGCTGGTCAATCAGCATTATGCCAAGATCAGTGACTTTGGCCTCTCAAAGGCTCTCGGTGCTGATGACAGCTATTACAAGGTAAGTGTAAGCAGAGCAAAAGATGGAAATAGCCAGCAGGACGCCTCCAGGCTGCGGGCTGAGACCCCCAGAAACTGGAGCTCTGGGCTCTACCCAGGAGACCTGCACAGCCATATCACATTCTGTCCAACCCCAGTGCTGTGGCATTAAAAGGGGCTTTGCAAAGATCCAGGAGGTGAGGAAGAAATGCAGACAAGGGGGATTTTCCTGCAATGTGGGACTGCATTTAACACAAACATGTAGCAAAGCAGAACTAGGATTTGGCCCAGAGCAATCTTTATCTCCAGGTGCAGATGTTCCTTTTTCTTTGCTGTAGGCCAGGACAGCAGGAAAGTGGCCTTTGAAATGGTACGCACCAGAGTGCATCCTTTATCACAAGTTCTCCAGCAAGAGTGATGTATGGAGCTACGGTGTGACCATGTGGGAGGCCTTCAGCTACGGGCAGAAGCCATACAAGGTGAGGAGGCAGAGCTGGGCCTATCGTGGGTGGATGCTACAATCTGAATTCCCACTCTAAGCCAGGCTGAGACGCACTGAAACTTCAGTTTCCATTCCCTTGAGCTTTTGCCACCGTTGAACAGAAGGGAAAGCAGACAGGCTCACTTCCACTTTGTGGAAGGCACAAACTGGATTGCTTGGGTCCTTCAGCTTTGTGTTCATGCAAGGGAGAGGAAATGGGAAACAAAACATTAGGGTTTGAATCAAAGCAGATCTTCTCTTTGATCCTTCCAACTGCTTGCAGAGCTGAAATATCAGTTGCTCAGACACTGCTCAGCTCAGGCTTGGGGTGAGACACCCAAAGATGGTGACTATATGGGACTTGCTGTGCATGGACCGAAAGCACAGATCTACCTTTGCTGAGCCTGTTGCTAGCTCCAAAACATTAAAATGTTTTTTCACTTGATCCTCTCCTAGAAAATGAAAGGCCCAGAGGTCATCAGCTTCATAGAGCAAGGGAAGCGCATGGACTGTCCCACTGAGTGCCCGGCAGAGATTTATGCCCTCATGATGCAATGCTGGACCTACAGGTAAGGACTTCCCTTGCTCATTTCTCTGCTGGCCCATCAGCACAATACAAATGAATGTTGTCTCCTGCCTTTGTCTCATTCCCAAATCCACAACACATAGAATGCATCTATTCCTTGCTTATTGTCCCTCTTCATTTCCCTGTATCAGCCCTGGAAGATGTCAGAGCCTCTCTGCTTCTGCACCTCCCATCCTAGAAAGGTCTCCTTAGCCCTGGTACAGCTTGTCCTGTTCCCCCCCACAACATTATTTGGTGCCTGCTACCTTCTCCTTTGGGTCAACCCACTTCTGTCCTTTCTGTTGGCTCTTATTTGTTCCTTTCTGCCCTTGCAGATGGGAAGAGCGTCCAGGATTTTTTTCAGTGGAAAACACGATCCGCACCTACTACTACAGCATTGCCACCAAGACAGAAAACGGTCCGAAGGCAGAGGACAAGTCAAAAGCAGCTTTTCCTTGAGTTTCCCTATCTGTCCCTCAACACACACCCTGGACTTCCTGTACAGGACCTGGAAAGGCTCTTTGCAAATTTTGACTTTAATCTGTTACATGGTGGGTTTTTTTTTTTCGCTCCAGAACTAAGAAGCCAGGAGATGATGCTGCCAGCAGACAGCAGGGGAGAGCGCTCAGTTGTGCTCTGTGTTTCCCAACTGCCAGCCATGGTTTACACCTCCAGCCTGACTGGCACACGACAGAACAGGACGGTGTTGTAGTTCCTTCCTACCCACTTCCAAAATCATATCCCAATATCATAGCTTAATGCCAACCAGGCTTACTGGGGATGAACTGTGCTGGCTCCAGCAGACCTGGATTTTTCCCCATCCCTCAGAAAACGATTCTTGTGCTGGAAACCTGCTCAGCACAGGGCATGGTGTCTTATTCCCTGCACTGGTTAAGGTTCCTCATACAACAAAACCCGAAGCATCTGTTGCTTGCCCCCTGGGCCCTGACTGCCTCTGTGCTACTGAAATGAGTGTTACTCTATAAATAAACTATATTTTTTAGCATCCCCATGTCTCAGACTATCGAACTGTAAATACTTGCAGCTGCTTCAAGCTGAAAATTGTCATTCCCTTCCAGCAAGGCAGGGTTTTCCTCTCTGATTCTCTCCATATGCCTGCAGAGTCACCACCCTTGTCACCCTTGGTTGGCTTCAGGGCAGAGCTGGAGCTTTCCTGCACAAAAAGCTGCTCAGCTGAGTCCACTGTGGAAATCCATCCATCCATCCATTCATCCATCCATCCATCCATCCATCCATCCATCCATCCATCCATCCATCCATCCATCCATCCGCCCATCTCTCAGTCTGTCTATCTATCTATCCCTCTATCTATCTGTCTGTCTGTCTATCTATCTATCTTTCTATTGAGGCTCGCACTGTTCTACCCCTACCCTGGGTGCAGTGTGTGACCCATGCTTCTGAGGTGTGGTCTGCAGTGTTTCGAAGGGGAAACAGAGGAAGGAGGAGATCAGAGCTCTGAGATGCAGCAAAAAGAAATGCTTATCTCTCAGCATCTTCTGGTATCTGAAAGCCACACAGTAACTCACACAGTGTACCTTGTCCAGAAGGTAAAACAAACAGCCCTGTGGGGGCACAGCCCTTATCTAAACCTGAAGGGGAGGTGGATTTGATCTGAAGGCAACCATTCAGGTATGAGACCTGAATTACCCCCTTGGTACAGCCTCAGAATTGTCAGAGAACCTCAATCTGATGAAAACTTAAATGTTCCCCTCTCTTTGCCTAGGCTACAGCCTCCAGTGACAGGAACTACTCACACACTAAATCATTTTCACTCTCAAACCCATTAGCTTCTCCTATATGCTTGAGAGCTATGGACAACTTATCTTTGCCAACAGAGGGGAAAGGAGATATCAGAAGAGAAAGTGTCTGTTCATGTTGGCTCAGTGAGTAGCAGAGATAGGAAAAAAATTATCTTCTGTGTCACGTTTTCCTCCCAGAGAAAGTAGAAGCAAAGTTTTGATGTTCTTTCTATTTGCAAACCACTACATCTGTAGGTCTCATGGTGCACTGGCTCTGCAAATGAGGACAGCCTGTCTTCTTCTCCATCCCCAGCGCAGATGCATCCAGCTCTGCCATCTCTCTTCACCCACTGACAGCAGCCCAAATACCGAAACCTGCTGATCTCAGAGTGTTTGAGCAAGGGCTGAGTCACTGATGAGATAAAGTCAGGCTGAAGTGAGCAACAGAATGAGTTCAGTACTTTATGGCTGATTGTGTTCTCCATAAATTTCCTCAAATTCTCTTCTCTTGCTGACCACTCCTCATCTCAATTTCCCCTATTCTCCTTGTCGTATTTTTACTCTTTACTTTGCATTATTCTTTAAAACTCTTTCTAATTCTCACGTTCTCCATCTGAAGGGCGGAACATCTCCTAACTTCAACACCCACGCTGATAAGGGGGGGACATGATAAACCATTGATGCTCACATCTGATCAACACCATCTAACAATCTATCACACTGCCGGTGCAGATCTATTGCATTGCAACATATCTTATCACCAGTACATGAATATTTATCAATTGCACTGAGATCACCAGCGTACACTCACCTTTCTATCTCCTTTGGCTATCTAGGCACTTTCATTTTGTTCAGCATCATGACAACTACGTGACTAACACAGCCAGCAGAGAAGCTGAACAAGCCATGATGCCCCAGCAGAATGCCATCACACCCATCTATATACAGCAGACCAGAAGTAGCCAAGTGTTACGGTGGTCCTTTACTATCAACCCCATTGCATGTGAAGAAAAAAGGAGGCAAGCTGAAAAACTTGATGAAAAATATATGCTCTTCATGGACAAGAGGAATGCAGGTTGTCTGCGTTAGGTATTAACAATGCATTTCCCCAGCAAACCAACTCAAAATTTCTCCCAAACACTTGTTCAGAGAACACTTTAGAGACTTGTTCTCTCTAAGCTTGTTCAGAGCATGGTTGTGCTCTTCCTAGTATTTGTAGATGTGGACACAACTGCAGACTTTAATGTAATGTCACAGGTGTGAATGCCAAGGTTGTGAGCAGGAAGGGTAAAATGGGGAAGAAAAACCACTAATGTATTTTCAGAACTTGCTCCTGGTGCTGGAAGTCATCTTACTAACAGAAATAGATGGATACCACTTTGTGGTGCATAAAGTGTGAACTCCTGACAATACATCTGAACTGAAAGGCAAAATAAGGCACGACTATTTTCAGTGGGATAAAAAAATGCAAAAAATAATAATAATAAAAAAAAAAAATCAAAAGAAAGGAATCCAAAGAGACTTTCAGAATCAAAATTCCAACCCCAGAGGTGAGGGAGCACATGGTTACAGAGCTGCCCCATGCAGGGAACATGGCAAGAGCCAATGCTGAGCTGGTGTCTTGGCATCCAGAAACCTGCTGGCTGGGAAATGTTGTAGCCAGAGTGCCAAAAGGCCAATGATTCGTGGGCAGTCGGGTGAGCTGGCAGCAGGCAAGGCAGGCTCGCCCGTCAGACAGCCTGGCCAAGGCTTGATTATTTCCACTGAAAGCTTTGATGGAATCGAAACCTTTCCACGGAACATTTCGATTCAGTCTAATCAGCATTTTCGGATGGAAAAGTCTTCTGAAGGAAAATTTCCTTCCAACTCATTTACTCCCTTGGTGAATGAGTGGGGTGTGGGTGTAAGGCATGGTCATGTCAGAGAGGTGGCAGTTGCCACATCCTTTGGCATGGTGTAAATAGGGATGTGGTGTAACAGGCAGGCAAGAATCAGCTCCCTCCCCAGTATCAACATACCATGCCATCCTCAGCAAACACAGAAATTGATTTTGGCTATGATTTGGTGCATTTTGGGAAATAGGCTGGAATGACACGCAGTCAAGAACCCTGGACCTAGAATGAATAGGAAATCCTGTCTAGGCATGGCAAACTGTGCGGCCATTTATCTCCGTCTCTTTGGCTGTCTTTGTGCCTTTTTTGTTCCCCACAGCAGTGCTTTTCAGAAATACACAACCTAATACTTTGTGATTTTGCCTCAGCCTTTTGCAGTTTGCACATATTATGCTCTAAGTGAGTCTTACTGAAAGCAGTGCTTTTATTTGCAAGCAAGAAGCACAGCAAGAACATATGTGGGAAGTGACAGCAAGGGCAGGTCCTAAGGCTCCAATAGGAAAGACCCACAAACAAAGTGACTTAACCAATGGTTTAAAAGGACCAAGCATGTGGTCTCTGCTGATCAACTTTGATGCCAGGTTTAAGTCTAAGATCTCCATCAGTGCAACTGTTTGCATATGCCACAGTTTTCACCAACCCACGTCCAAATGTGTGTACAAATACACACACAGACATAAATAAGGATATTTTGGTCCTTCTTCTGTGCAGGTGTTGGAATCACATGGATGCTATACTAAGATGGACAAAGTGTTGGGTTTTTTTTGTGTGTGAGCCTGTGCAAACCTCACCTTCAAAAAAAGAACTCAGTATTTTTATGACAGTAAATAGGGAAATGCCCAAAAACTCTGTCTTGCTCTAGTCACTTTCACATAACGTTGAACTAGATATTCCAAAATGTTAACAAATAGAAAGGTATGGAAAAAGTCTGCAATGGTTAATAAGAGATGTGATAACGTAAGTGGAAAAGGAGAAAGAATTCTGTTTCTCATGTTTGTGTATCAACTGACACAAAGCAGAATGAGGGTGGAAAAAGCATTCTATGGACTGTAGAGTGGTTAAAAACCAAAGACAAGAAGATAGATACTGGATTGTGCCAGTACTTCATCTAGTCCAGCATCCATTTATACATCAATTACCTTTCTTGACTTCAGCATACCGCAGTCTCCCATCCTTGTCACTCCTTCCCTTGTGGGTTTTGACCTTGTTTCTCTGTATACTGGCAATAGAACAAGTGCAGGCCATGGATGTGGATGGAGAAAACCAGCTTGACGAGATGGAAATGGGAGCTCACATCAGTGGAGAATAACACATACAATTCACCCTCCATCACTGGGATCAGGGGATGCCTTAGTACAGATGCAGACTGAGAAGACCCACGTAAGGGAAAACAGATTTCAGAGGTAGAGCTTAAATGATGAGGGAATTAAGTGGTGGGAACTTGTGGAGATCATTCTTCCCACCAAGTCCATGGAAGGAGGATGTAAATGTTCCTTGTGAGCAGTTTCCAAAGGATGATATGACTTACAGTCAGGACAAATAATTACCTACATTTTCTTTTTCTGCACTTTGTTATTGACCCTTTGAGTTGCAGAATAACCCCTCTGTGGAACTTGGTGCAGAAATAATCAGGCACGTTTATGCCCAGGCATATCTAGATAGGTTTCTGTGTGTGTATGTGTATATAAATGAATTCAAGGTGCAGAACTCTGCATGCACACAATAACACAGGCTGTACATTTGTTTGTTTGCAAACTGTCTACCCGAAGTGGAAGCCTTCTTCCACTTCAGACTCAACTACAGTGAGCATGAACTGCACTCTCCCTGGTGTCCACGATTTAATTTTTATGAGAAAACCTATTTGTTTCCCTTTCCCTTTCCCTTTCCCTTTCCCTTTCCCTTTCCCTTTCCTTCTCTCTCCCTCCCTTCCCCTTTTCCTTCCCATTCTTTAAAACCCCATTTCCTCCAAGGACCTTCATGAACTGATTAATAACCTACCTCTTGTGCTGTTCCATCTCATCTCGAGTGGTTTGACCAGCATCATTCCCTCAGTGAAATGGCACACCCTGGTCTCACAGTGACAGCACTGACACTACAGATGTCAGCGGGTTTTAATAGCAGAAGCTGCTGCCAACTCTTAAACAATGGCTCAGGCATGACAGAAAGGATGGAGGAGGCTTCCAGCCCTTCAGGCCAACTACTTCCCAGGGACAAATTCTGCCAAAATCTGTGCAGAACTGCAGTGATAGAAGCAAAATGCATCCCAATTGCCAAATACCTCCAAGATCACTGCAGTGAGAGGCCAACTCAGTGTTATCATCCTAGCAGTCCAAATCCAAATCACTGTCCATCACTGAGCTTCCTTCTCTAATGTGACAGTGAGTTACGGAGCTTATATGAAAGTCTCTCCTTCATTTTGGCTAAAATATGTCACGTCTCATTATTGTGTCCTTGTAGTAATTGGCAGAAGAGTGCGAGGAGCTGTAGACAGAGTCCACTCTTATTAGTAGCTGGGGTGAATGACCACTGAAGGCAGCAATCCTCCAAAAACACTGATATTTCTATTCCCTCTCCCTCTCTGCAATCAGCATGCAAGTCATTTCTCTTGAAATCAGAAACACGTCTGTACAGGTAAAGTCAGAACGATGGTGGTGAAGGAGCACAGCAGTTTGTGTGTTGGGGCTCAGGGGAAGAGCATGAAGAAGCCCAAAGGATGAAAGCCCACAGCCTTTGAGTGCAAAGGAGGAGCTCTCTGTGGTTGTTAATGTGGGTGCATGGGTGAGGTTTTGAAGACGAGGTTCAGATACAGCATTATGGGGTTGGAGCCTGATGATTCTTGAGGTCCCTTCCAACCCAAGGCATTCTATGATTGGATGATCTCACGAGGAAAGGTGAGACTTAATATGACTTCTTCAGGTTTTCCACTAGCCTGGTCACAGCAATGCACGTGTGTTCAGCTTCACTTTGAGTTAATAAAATAAGCAGAAAGGAAATCCGTATCTCAAAGCCATGAAAAGTCCCCAGGGACTCATAGAACCATTAAGGTTGGAAAAGACCTTTGATATCATCCAGCCCAACCATCCACCCACCACCAATATTGCCCAGTAAACCATGTCCCCAGGTACCACATCTATCCTATCCTTAAACAGCCCCAGGAACAATGACTCCAATGCTTCCCTGGGCATCTTCCTTGCAGCAAGAAGTCTGGCAGTCACACAAATGCACTTGGAGCTGTTTGTAAATTTTCTGTTCCTGGCAAAGATTTTGACAACAATAAGCAGAAAAAAAGGAGTTGTCTTTTTTTTGAGTAGTTTTTCTTCTCATCCTTTGGAGGCAGTTTGAAACCAACATGACAAAAAAAAGACAACAAAACAACAAAACCAGACAAATGATGTGGGAATCTTTTGGCTGCAATGTTTTGATTGTCCAAATTGAAAACCGGTGGAGAGAAGAAATAAGAGAGATTTCCAAACTCAGAGTATGAATATTCAATTTTAATTGAAAATTGATAATTGTGGAAAATGTCCTACTAGATGAAAACCCATATTTCTGTGGAAAAATGGGTTGAATGTTTTTCTTCATGCAGCTCTTTTCACACTCACAGTGCACAGCAGATGGCAACACAGAAACCGTTGGGTGTAACAGCCTCCAAAATGACCTCTGAATATCTGAAATGCTCCCACAATCCGATGTAATCACTGAACACAATGTATTTCCATAAAAATGCTTTTTATTCATATCTCCTTTCATAACTCACCACTTCCAACATGTTGCAGTTAGACCATAATTTGTGGAGATAAGTATTTCCAGATCTTTAAGTCAGAAGGTTGTTTTTCCATGGAAAAAAAAAACAAAACAGTGCTCAGCATCTTCTATCTTGACAAGCAAAAAGACCCATGGCCTTGTTTCCCAGTGGAAAAAATTCAGCAAAGTAGTATCTTCCAAGCATGGTTATGATTGGTATAGTCCAGCCTGTTGAGCAAACTGAAGTTAAGCTGGTGCTCCTGGCTCTAGGCTTGCAGCAGGAACCTGAGCTGTACCTCTCACTTTAATTTCTTCTGGGAATAAAGAGGGAGAAGAATGACTCTACAGCTCAGCCTCTTCCCAGACCCACAGTCCTGGGCTCCCAGTACGATACAGCCAAATATCCAGGGCAAAGCTGGCATATTTTACATAGAAAACTAAGATCTAAGTCACTCAGCTACTTTGAGCATTTTAATTCACAACGATTAAAATGACCAAGAAGAGATTCTGTAAAAGCTGATGTATCCCCAGCCCCATTTGTATCCCTTGGGTTGGGTGGTTCAGCCCTCACTGTTCTTCCACTCCACCTCTATGGATGGAACCAGTTGATGTCTGGGACTCAGAGCAGTGATCGTGCATTCAGCAAGCATTTAATTCACCCCAGTACATCTCAGTGTTTCATCTTTGGTGTCCACCAGGTGGCACAGGCTATCGACATGTTTACAAACACGTAAAGCTGCCTACAGTGGTGATTATCAGCTTCTCTGGATTGCACTGAGCCTGAGCAGAGCAACGTCCTTCTCTTCCTGTCCCTGGGGTATGCAAGACAAGCTGTAATCCTCATCCAGCAAAGTGAATCCCAGCTGCATCAGCTGAACGTCATCACTGTGTTACAACAGAAAGCAAAAGCACAATGAGGTCCCAGCACTGTCAAAGCAGATGGAGAGTAAACCATGAAAGCATTAGCACCGTGAAATTTGCAGCCAATGAATATCCTCACTGTGGTGATCAGGAATTTAAATCCATAGAGAAATACCACTGACTTTCCAGAAAAAAAATCCCTCGTTTCACAACAAATTTGTGCCATCACTTTCTGGCAGCATGTACTTCTGTGACCAAATACATTGAAGGATGAAGCACAGGAAGAGTAAAATCAGATCAAAACTCACTGACAAGCACCTTGAGAACTCACTAAGAATTGCATCTACTTCCATTGAAACAGTCTATGATGCATCAATTTCACAAAAATGAGCTCAAATATCCCACTACTTCTATGCTTTTGATGCCTTTTAAAAAACATTTTCATAGAAAATCTTTAAAAAAAGATGCTTTGTTACTCATGTACATTAACTATATTACATATTTTAGATGCAGCCCAAGACAGTGGGGACAAGTGCACCCTCAGTGAGCTTGCTGATGGCAGCAGGCTGAGTGGTGCAGTTCACACAACAGAAGGAAGGGATGCTATCCAGAGGGACCTAGACAGGCTTGAAAAGTGGGCACATGGTAACATAACGAGGTTCAACGAGGCCATGTGTGGGGTTGGGGCAATCCCAGGTGGGAATACAGACTGGGTGAAGAACTCCTTGAGAGCAGCCCTGCAGAGAAGGTCTTGGAGGTCCTGATGGATGAAAAGATGGACATGATGGACACGAGCCAGCAGTGTGTGCTTGCAACCCAGACAGCCAACAGACCCCTGGGCAGCACCTACAGAGGAGGAGCAGTGGGTAGAGAGGAGATGTACCCTCTGCTTTACCCTCATGAGGCCCCATTTGGAGTAGTGCATCCAGGTCTGGGGACTCCAGCACAGGAAGGATGTGGGGCTGTCACAGTGGGTCCATAGGAGGGCCATAAAGATAAACAAAGTGCTGGAGAAAGGCTGAGGGTGCTGGGGGTGTTCAGCTTGGAGAAGGCTTCAGGAAGACCTCCCTGGGGTTTTCCGGTACTGAAAGGGAGCTTACAAGTAGGACAGGCAGTAATATTTTACATGGTCTGATAGGACAATAGAGAATGGCTTTAAGCTAAAAGAGGGAGATTTCAGCTAGCTTTTAGGGGGAATTTTTTTTTATTCAAAGGGCGGTGAGGCACTGAAACAGGATGCCCAGAGAATCACAGGATTGTAGGGGTTAGAAGGAATGTGAGTGCCCTATCCTTGGAGGTACCCAAGGATGGGTTGGATGGGGCCCTGGGCAGCCTGATCTGGTGGCTGGCAGCCCAGCCCATGGCAGGGGCTTGGAACTAGATAATCTTTAATGTCCCCTCCAACCCGAGCCCTTCTATGATTCTATGATTACCAGCATGGGATTTTTCTCCCCACATCTATTGCATGCTCAGGGTGGCTCTGCCCTCCTTCCTTCCCCTCCCATCTCCCAGTGGGGCTCTGCCACCTCTACTCCTCACCAGCACAGCTCCATCCCTCAGCTCCCATGCACAAGGCACTTGGACACGTAGCTTTCTGAGTGACTCAACCCCTACTGCAGACTTGCTTCAACTTCAGGCTCAGGAAGGCCACCCCCTCCACTGCCACCACTGGGGTTGACGAGTGTTTGGGGTGTAAATGCTAACGGGAAGCACAGTGAAAGCAGCAGTGCCACCGGGGCCACCTGATTTTCATAGTGCTGCCTACCCTGCCACCGCCTCTTACGTAATGACTGCATGACTCTAGCTTTAATGAGACCTCAAAAAAAAAAAAAAAAAAAAAAAAAAAAAAAAAAATTAAAAAAAAA
>NW_024885266.1:0-33606 GCF_019232065.1 Centrocercus urophasianus | reverse complement strand
TCACTGACCCACTGACACGTTTCTGAGGACAGGGCTGTCACCAGAAGCAAGCTCTGAGGCAGAAGAGGAGCTCATCACCCCTCACCCTGCACAGTGCTGTTGGATAGGAGCCAATGCAGGATGACCCTGTGTGACCTACAAGGTAAGTCCTGGCCAGGGGACCCAGGCACCAGGCAATCCCTTGCCTTCCCTTGCCTTCCCTTGCCTTCCCTTGCCTTCCCTTGCCTTCCCTTGCCTTCCCTTGCCTTCCCTTGCCTTCCCTTGCCTTCCCTTGCCTTCCCTTCCCTTCCCTTCCCTTCCCTTCCCTTCCCTTCCCTTCCCTTCCCTTCCCTTCCCTTCCCTTCCCTTCCCTTCCCTTCCCTTCCCTTCCCTTCCCTTCCCTTCTTCTTCTTTTTCTCTAAAGTCCTTACATTCATTCCAACTCCCCGCAAACACACCGTCTATCTGTTCACATACGTGATGTGTGCACACTCACCATCTTGCAGTGCCTCATACCTTTCTCCAAAATTTCTCTTCCTATCCTTAGTGAGGAGCACTGGAGTGGTTATATTTGTGGATTTTCTTGTATGGTTCTGCTGTGTTTGCCTTGTTGAGGTGCTCAGATATTTTTGTTGCCGCTTCTGGAGCTTGCATTTTCCTGGCTGTGAGAGTAAGAAGAATTTGCTTTCTACACTGGGCAGATTTTGTTGTTTCTAGAGCATCCCCTGGTGTGTGTATGGCAGCCAGCAGAGTAGTTGAGCTTGATCATAACATGGTGAACATAAAGTGCTGGATTTGCAGCTCCTAAGAAGGGGGTAGACATAATCTCTGCAGAGGAGCTGTAGTAGAGAGGTGACTTCCTTGGCCAAAAGGAGAACCCAGCTGTTTGTCTGTATTGCTGTTTGCTTTGCTGGTCGAGATGATGAGGCCAATTGGCTTAGGTGAAACCACTGACAACATAATCAGTTTTCTTAGAATCATAGAACTGTTGGAGTTGGAAGGGACCATTAACTCTGTCCACTCCCCAGCAATGAACAGGGACAGCCACAGCTCCGAAGGTCTCAGAGCCCCATCCAGCCTGACCTTGAGTGTCGAGGACCCACCAGTTTTGTTCCAGCTGGTTTCTAAGTGTTTCAAACCTTTTGCTTCCATCTTCTTCCTCCTCATCCTGACCTTTCTTTGACACTTATGGCCAGCTTTTAAAAAATGTAGAGTCCCTAGCTGCAAACCTGTTCTGAAAATCTCATTCTTTATTTCAAAGTCTGGGTAATTGGCTTCCCTTTGCTTTCTCTGTATGGGAAAGGTACTGATGTGTATGCCTTTCAGTACATCCCTGGTCATGTTAGAAGAACTGAGAGCCAAGATCAAAAATTCAAATGATCCCAAATTGAAAATGATTTCAAATGTTGAAAACTGCTTAAATAATTAATCATTTACACTATGTCAGACTTTCCTTCTACCATTGCTCAGCTTTTAACGTGGTTTCTTCACTTCACAAAGCTTCTGGCAACAAGCCTTTTCCTTTCTTGCTTTGAAAAAGCTTTTACATCTCATTTCAAAGATGGGGAAGGGTTGTTGTCATTTCCCCCTCTACCTCTCCAGATTTCCCTTTCAGAAACAAATTAGAATCAGGAATAAAGAGAAAACTATTCCAGATGAACTCCTGAAATTATACGCAGTCTGTTTTCAGGTGATGCATGTTTATTGTACCCGGAGGAAGGTGTTATAAAATTACTGTGTTATCTCTGAAGCTTGTGGCGAAGTAGTTTTGGTTTTGAATTTTAAAGCTGACTTCTCATGACACTTGTATGCAAAGAAAGGGAATATTTAACCCCCGTTTACTGCCCAGGATTCACTGTCCTTATTTTGCTGTGGTGAAAATTTAATGTTACAGTGAAGAAGATAAAACATATTATTAATAGAGCGGGATGAATGTCGTAGTCATGAACTTACAGGGTTCACATATTCCACTTCAAGGGCCTTATTTGGTGTTAGAAGCACTTGAAAACAGTACATAAATCTCTACCAAGGGCTTTGGTTTTGTGCTGATAGACCGCAGCACAGCCTACAAGCACAAAACCAAAGGCTGTGCCATAAAGCCTCCTTTCTTAATGGGTTCCTGTGAACTCTAAAACAAGGCAATTCCTCCCCTATAGGCAGAAGGGAGGAATCCACAGACATTTTTTTGCCCCCCAAAATCATGTCCCATTGGAACTTTCTTAGGTTGCTGTGGTAGCAGTAGCTGTGGCCTTGCTTTCCATCCCATGCAAAAACCTGTATTATTTTTGTACTTGATGGTCATAACAAGTTGATCTGCGGTAGAAAATCCTCTAGAGAGAAAAGCTGATATGCAAAACAAAACGAAACCGCCATCCTGAATTCTGTGGAATTAACCAAATTTCCCCTTCTACATAAGCAGCGAGATGGCAGATATAAAATGCAAGTTAATAAGGCAGTATTTGTTGTAAAACCAAGTGACACCACATAGGCCAGAGATGTCTATCTATCTGGATGTTGCAAATCTGCCAAACCTCATTCTGCTGTTCATAATCTCTTGGTTATTTATATAAGCAACATAAAGTGTAGTTCTACCGAGGGAGTCATTACTGCTAGCAGACAAAAGGTAATGGTAAATGAATGGCAAAGGTACACTGAAGATCTGTTTCTGAAGAGTGTTGGTAAAATTATTTGAAAAGTTCTGTGATTAGATAAATAAATAGTGGGATAAATAAATTGACAGTGAGATAAGCAGCATTTTCTCTCACCTTCCATGACTTTCAGTGGCCCTTATGTATCCTTACTTATCTGAACAACAACAGGACGTAATTTTTCCTTAAAAGCCAAATTTGAAAAAAATTTCCTTGGGTTTCTCACTCCTTTAAATTTCTCTCATCGTTTCCTCTGGTTTCTGGGTCTCTCCTCCACCTTCCGGCTCGGTTATCACGTAGTGTTGGCTTGACGTGTGCTTTTGCTTTGCTGCCATGTCGGTGTGGCTGTGATAGTTGGAGGTGAAGCGTCCCCACCACTGGTGCTTGGATTGAAGTGTCCCCCACTACTGGTGCTTGGGAAGGTGAGGACTGGTCCAGTGCAGTGGGGGATCTCAAAGGACTGCTGGCGAGAGCAAAGGTGGTGGTGAGTACAGCAATGTGTCCAGCTGTGTGTAGTAATAGTGCAAAGAACAACTCAAGGCGTGGAAAAATGATGTTTTTCTACTGCTGATTTCTGTAAAAAAAGCGTTATAACCTGGGTACTGATTTCTGCTGCTCTGGGTGGAATCTGGAATAGGTCACACGGCATTTGTGGAGGTGCTCTTCAGTATAGCTTCAGACAGAACTCAACAGCAGCAATTCATTTTAAACCAGAAATATTATTTCTAGGACTGGAACAGGTGAATTTACGTAACCATTTCGCTTCAGTTACCCAGGAGTATGTATTTTGAATCTGATAAAGCACTGATAAGCACCAAGTTGCTTTGGGAACAGAGAAACTCAATGAGTTGGGACCGAAATAAGGAGTTTCGTCTTGAGAAGCAGTGGCTTTCTCACCCGTTCTGTGTGTGATAGAAACTCAGGCAGATGCATGACTCTGCCTAGCAGCATCTTCAAAAGTTTCATTTATTTCCTGTGATAGCAGAGTGAAAGGGAAACCTCTGACAGAAAATCTTGATATTAACAGTTAATGAATGAGAGATGTGATCACATTCTGCAGTGGGTGCCCTTTGCACACACTTCAGAGAGCACAGGAGGCCCGGCAGCCTTCAAGGCAAACGAGTAGTGATGGCTTCCTTCCTCTAAAAAGCAAAAGGAGCGTCTCTAGAGAGCATCATCAGATCCTGCGATGGAACCACTGCAGAAGAACAAAACGATGGGGGTCTTCCTGCCAGAAAGCAATGGGGATGGCACAGTGCACAGAAGTACCTGCTCCTCGCCGTGCTCTGCTCCTGATCGGATACTTACTTTGTGAGAATGGTTTCTGTTTCTCATTCTGAAACAGAAGGGTAAGCGCTGAGATGAGTTTTATTTAGGAGTGTTTTAAAGGGGATGCTGCGATTGGTCCTCCATCCTGGAGGTGCCTGTGGTAGAGATGGAGCAGGAAAAGACAGGGGAGCTCGGCTGTGGTTTGTTCACTTATAGCAAAGCTGTTTCTTAGGGCCGGGGTCTCAATGAGTGCACTGCTGGGTTAGCAGAACCCCGGGGGGCTTTCTGTGTGCTGTGTGCTTCTGTCTGCATGGCTCAGCAGCAGTTTTCTAACTGGAATTTCAGGAATATTTTGTAACTGCTGATGTGAGTGCACAAGGAACAGGAGAATGGGCGATCAAGCAGGTCCTGAAGGCTCTCCCATCCAAAAGAAAGCCTTTAGCGATGGGCTTTTTGAAACAGATGAGTGAAAAGATAAAGAAAAGAGTATCAGCTGTAGAAGGTGTTCTGTTCTGATGGTTGTTTGTTAGCGAATGGATTTTGAAACTTAGGGGCAGCACGTTGCTTTTAATAGGGCTTGTTTTGATTTCCTTCCTTAAGTATTGTCATTAACTGTGACAGTGGTGTCTTTGCAGTGTCTGCAGGATGGGGGATTTTGTCATTCGCGAATGGTTGTGCACAGTCTTTCAAAAGAGGTTTTCACATGTCCTTGGTACTGACTTTGGGTGGTAATATCTAGGAAAGATGAGAAAGGTGCTGAATTGTTTCCTGGTGGTTCTCGACTTCTCATTTCCAAGACTGAAAGCCACAGATTTGCAAAAATTAATGGCAGCTTTACTTAAGGCAGCATTTCTGCCTTGTCTCACGAGAAGCTCGCAGCCTATGCTTTGCTTTAAAAACACACTCAGGCCTCATTGATTTCACAGCAATGATATTCTTTGCCACGGAGAGGAAGGGACTTACCTGTTGGTCTCATCCGCCTCTCATTTCTTCCTTTTGATGAGGCACCACCGTATCATCTGGGGTAACTTTCAGATAATGATGAGCTTATCTTCATGAATTGATCTTTACTTTTAAAGAAACTGTTGTGACAGCGTTTTTTTTTTTTTTTTTTTGTCAGGTTCTGTATGAACCCAATGGAATTTTCCATCCCTGGGTAGGCAGAGCAAGGCAGAGCTGTGCATGCACTGTGATCAGACATCCACCTCCAACCAACGGTGGAACAAGATTTCTCCTACATCACACCAAGAGAAACACAGCTCCACCTTCTTGGTAGCACAAGAACAAAAGCTGCCACCTAAAATATACACACACAAAAATTAACAACTTCATATCTGTCGTCTATGCTCTTGCATGGCATAATCTTATGTCCTTTTGTTCTAGAAGCAATGTCACTGATCTGATATAGTAGGAGGTCTGGTCCTGCAAATTTGTGCATTGGTCTTGAACGTGCTGCCAGGAAACAGCTTGCATTAGAAAGCGTGGCCTGGCCATGCTAATTGATCTAATTGATCTTGTTGGAGTGAGTTAGCTTGGGGGAACTCCTGTGCAGTATTACTGCATCCAAATGAAACAGCTCAGAGGTCACTGTGCTGTGCCGCACTGTGCAGTGCAGAAATGGTGAGAGAAAAGGGCACAATTCAGCTATTCTGACTTTAGGTGTTCCTGGGGCAGGGTCTACCCAGTAGGGCTGGAACTGAAGGAATAAGACAAGTGAAAAATGTTTATAAAAAACCCAAGTGTATCCAGCATAATCTGCCAAAAATCCAATGCTTTCCACCCATATCATAAAACAATGCTGAGGAAGTAAATAGATTCTTTTTTTTTTTTTTTTTTAAAGTGATTTCTCCCCAGAGAAAAAGAATATTTTTATGCACTGTCCTACCTTGAGTCACAGTGTACAGGGGGAGGTGCCTGGAAGCAGAGGAGAGCTGGATGGAGCAAACCACATGAAGATTCTTTATCCATCAGCAGCACACACTGAGGGTTCTGCAGACCAAGAACTGCAAAACTCTGTAGCTTGCAAAGAATCATCAGCAACTCTGAGGTTTTAAAAGATTTTCAAAGCATTTCCAGTCTTAGAGTCCACTGTCAACAAACGGTAAAATTTTGAGGTTGGTTTGCAATACCTGAGTTACTTTGAGGCTAGTTGCCGCGGGCAGTGCAGCCTGCACAGTGCTTTGATCACAAATATGGAGGAATTGAAGGAGGTCTGTACAGCTTACAGTTGTAAGAACCTGCAGTTCTGCTGGTGAGGCTGGGGAGGTTCATGTTGTTTCAAATGTCTTGCACCCCAAGACTGAAAACTGCAATTCAACCCTAACAAAAACCCTGTTGTGATTAAGCCCCTAAGGCAACGATTTAATCTAGAATCTTAGTGCATTCAAAAAGCTGGATCTGTCTTTCAGCCCCCTGAAAGTCAAGTCTTTCTGTACAGATTCAGAGGGCATGGACAAGTTTTAAAAGAAATCCTCGCAGGGTGTTGCAGTCTGGTTTTCAAGCAAAAACCCAGTGGAATGCAAAACTGTGGTGGAAACCAGCCTTTAGAAAACCTGGTCCAAAAAGTGAACATGCTCAACTTTAAAGCTCTGTCTGAAAAGGCATCGCAACACATTGACAGACATAGAGGCATCACAACACGTTGGCAGCCTTACAGCAACATTTGGCAATGTGAGTCAACAATCCTTTGCGTGTTTTCAAAATAGATGTGCAGCAAATACGTGACTTTGGCAGATTCTCGTCGTTTCTGAGTCAGTTTTGTTTTGAATGTAAGTTTAACACGTTGCCAGCGAGATTTATTCTTCCACTGGTATGAACCACAGAAGCAGTTTTCCTGGAGCTCAGTAATGTAGGTCCATAGGTTTTCTCCCTGTCTTTTTTCCCTTCTTTCTGCTGTAGGATCATGCCATCTCCCATTGAAATACAAAAAGAGATTAATGCATATTGCTCAGCAGCAGCTGCTAACCGCTGCCTTAGCATGGATGTGAAATAGTCAAGAACGTGATTAGAATAATAGCCCTTCGCCTTAAATAGGCCAGTAGGCTTAGAGAGCACTGTGAGATATTACCAAACCACAGACCGAGCAGCAGAGAGGACACAAGCACGTTTACTGAGGTGCTTAACAGTGCTTGTACCGCATGATGTTCCTGCGAGAAGTTTGCAAAGGTTTCTGCTGTAAATCATACCGTGCTCGCTGGGGCTTGCTGCTACTATCTCATTTTATCAGGGCAAATTCTGAATAACTCCCGCGGGTTAGATACTGAAGTATTGAGGAGCATGAGATTAGTAGCTGAGATCTGATTTAGTTTAAGCTGGTGTGATTGAGGAGTGTAAAACTGGGTAAATCATAGAATGGCTGAGGATAGAAGGGACTTTAAAGATCATGGAGCTCCAACCTCCTGCCTCATTTCCATCAGCATAAAGCAAGGGTTGCTTGGCTCAACCTCTGTGCTGATTTAAACTCTTTCAGTCTTAAATTCTGCTGCCAGTTTGACTATGGTGAAGTCAGACACCAGTGATATCTCCTTGGATTGTCTCATACGTAGATGGGTGCTGCACTGAGTACAGAAAGGAAGCTGGAAATGAAAGTTTGATCCAGAAATTGACACTGGAGTGAAATGGAATAATGGGATAATGGAATAATAGAATTGTTTTTTTTGTTTTTTTTTTTTCTTTTTTTTTGTTTTTGTTTTTTTTTAAAGTAGTTGGAAGCTTTCTTCCTTTTGTTCCCCCTAGCATCTAATCTAAATCTTTTTGTTTAAAACCATTTCCCCTTGTCCATGTAAAAGGTTGGTCTCCCTCCTGATAGCTTCTTTTAAGTACTGAAAGGCCACGCTGAAGTCTCCTGGAGCCTTCTTTTCATCAGTCTGTACAGCCCCAACCCTCAGCTTGTCCCCATAGCAGAGGGATTCCAACCTTCTGAGCATCGTTGTAACTTCCCCTGGATCCACATCAACAGCTGCACATCTTTCTTGTGCTGTGGGTTAAAAAATCTTGCCTTCTTGTGTTCTTGATTAAAAAATGCCCCTCCTGGCTCTGTTTTAAAACAAGATCCAGCTCAAAAGTAGAACTAGTGTTTGTAGATGTGAATTTGTGATGTAAGTAGGGGTGAAATGAGTGGATGTGAAGATTTAAGAAAAAGCCTTTACCATATAGAAGGAGAGGTGATATGAAAAGTGGTAACGCTTCTATTTGTACATTAAAGATTAGTGAACTGTAAAGAACAAAACATAGACATTCACTTTATTAAAATGTTTGCATTTTAGGTGATCCGATTCATTCTCTGTTCTGATTTAAGACAAATATGTGATCCACTGCAGTGTTCAGTTTTACAGCTTCTATCACCCACCCACTGGAAATGTGGGGGCCGTGGGCAGTCTGATCTGCTGCTGATAAGGTGGTTGGCAAAACTGCCCACAGCAAAGGTGTTGAAAGTAGACAATCTTCAAGATCCCTTCCAACCCAAGTCATTCCATGATTCAATGATTTATGTCGTACTTGAATTCACCTAATATTTCATTATCCAAGAACAATTAGATGGAGTCAGCCCAAAGATCTGCCTGGTGCAATCTTTTGTACTATCTTTTGCTTTTGATGGCCACACTATCCCAAGGCAACAAAACTACAAATTTTAATGTTGCGTTGCACAAAGATGTGCTTCCTTCTCTTTCTTTGTAATCCACTGCCCAATAACTCCAGTGCATGTCCTTTATTCTTGAGAAATAATGAGTTAGCCTTTCCGTATACAGAAATAAATCTATGCCTGTTCCAGTTGCCTTTTACTGGCACTATTCTAATTTTATTGCATCCTTGGGAAGAAGAATAATCTAACTTGAGTACCCCAAATTATGATCAAACACAAAAAAAACCCAAAAACCAACACAACAGATTCACCATTGTTTGATGAGGCAGTGTGTTTTATTTAAAGAGAAGTGTGTATCACCTCATACATCTGCAGTGAAGCAGTTCCTGTCAGATATATACTTTTGCTGGAGGGCTCTGTACAACCTGTTGGAAAGTACAGTTCATCAGAGGCTACTTGGGGTGGAGATAAGAGAAGAAGAGGTTGTTTGCTGGAAGGAAGAACTCAGGTTTTTTGTTACTTTTTTTGTTCTGTCTCATGCGTATCTCTTTTGGGTCCCTTTTATTTCATGTTTTTCCCAGCTACGTTGACCGGAGTCTGTTGGTTACCACAATCTTGAAACTTCTTATAGGACGTCCTCATGACAGGCACTGGGAGCAAGAGGTGGACAAGGAGAAGACAAACTACTTTGCCCGATGCAGCTGATGAATTTACACAGTGAAAAAGCCACCTGTTCGTCTTTGACTCATTCAACAAAGAAGTCACGTCAAATACTAACTTGAAAAATTCCTGGTAAGTGATTAAGCCCTACAACAATAGCATATTTCTGCCTTTTGACGCTGCCAGTAACCACAGGCACACTCACTTTGATGCTCTGAGCTCAGGAGTCAATTTAAACAAGAGCCAGAGGAATTACCCCAAACATATTCATGCGAAAGGAGATTCTTTGTTTTGGTCTTTAGTTACCCTTGGAATCTTCGCATACGGTTTGAGATCTCAAAGAGTTACAGCTAAACTAAAACAATTTAATTACAAAATCACACTGGGACAGCGTACTTTCCTGGAACTTGTCCTGATTTAAACCAGCAAAGAGCTCTGGTCCTGCTGAACAAAGTCAGACATAAATGTGGATTTGTCTGTAGATGCGTATTTGTCCATTTTGCAGTTCCGCACTGTGCAGAAAGCAGAGTAGACAACAACACTGGAGGTCTTTATATCCATAAAAATAAGCAGCAGATATTTTGCATAGAGGGTGTCAGAGGGACCACATGCAGGCGCTTACTTCTAGACATCCCCACCTGATCAGCACAGCCCATTTGATCTCCTGGAGGATCCACATGATACAGGAAGATTGTAGTTTAGAGGGAGATGTGTGGTGATAACTCCTTGTGATTGTCCTACCAAAATCACAAATGTCATCAAATCCAGCTTTATAAAGTAAGACCAGTGGTTTTTAGGAGAATCCAGGACTGAGTAGATGTGTTTGAGTTGTAATCCTATTTCATCTGTTAAGGTATGTAACTGAAGTAAATCAGTTCCCTTTGCCTTCTTTATCTGAGAAACAGAGGCAATGAGACTTATCTCCTAAGCAAGGCTGTTTCAGATCAGTGGGAGATAAACAGTATGTGAAAGCAACTTTTGTTATCCTGATTTAAGTCAGGCAAAGTACTTGTGATTGTGCACAGGGTTGGCAGAATGTCTCCTCTTTAACTCTTCTCAGTCAACTTTTGGGTACTCTGTAGAGACATCCAAGGTCAGGGGACGAGATCTGATGGAGCTTTGGGTGTCTGTGTTCACTGCAGGGAGTGGAACCACATGGCCTTACAGGTTCCCTTCCAACTCAAATGGTTCTGTGACTCTATGATTCTATGATGGTCTTTGAGGCAATGTTGAGATTCGAAGACTTGGATGCGTCAACTGTGTTCCTGGTGTGACTGCAGGAAAAAAATCACATGGCTATCTTAATTTGTTCTTTTTTTTCCCCTTCATATTGTTTATTAATGTAACGATTAACAGCAGCTTCAGTGGTAACAGCTTTATGTCTCAATTCTGGCAGAACTGAGCTGCGTCAACAACCATGGACAACTTCATGGCACCGCTGAGCGCCATCGGCGACCTCACACTTCAGCACAGCAAAGCAAAGTTCCTGCACAGCAGAGTGAGCGGACCCTCCCGGCGCAAACGGGAGTTCATGCCAGATGAGAAGAAGGACAACATGTACTGGGAGAAGAGACGCAAGAACAACGAGGCGGCAAAACGCTCGCGGGAGAAGAGGCGACTCAATGACTTCGCCATGGAGAGCCAGCTGGCCGCGCTCAGCGAGGAAAATGCCATCCTCAGGACGGAGCTGCTGGCCCTCAAACTGCGCTTTGGGCTCATCAGCCCCGATGCCAGCACCCAGCAGGGCCGCTCCCTGCAGGACTTCCTAGGGATTTATTTCCAAGGGCACAAAGGGCTCTCGCCGTTCCCTGAAGCAGAGCCCTTTGCTGGGGGTTCCCGCCTCTTCACAAAGAGCTTTGTGCCGAAGGTGCTGGAGCCGGCCGACTTTTCATGCAAAACCTTTAACCCATCTAGAAACTTCCTTGGCTGTGACTCAAAGCCAGTTTCTATGGACACACCTGGCCTTCACCAACCAAAGAGGCTCGATTCAGCCTTCAGACCCACAGTTTGCTCTCCTTTCCTCGATTTCCACTGCCCAGACAAACATGTGTTCCATTTGCCTTTCCCAGGCAGTGCCTGCTTCTCATCCCCTTGTCCTGGTCTGGCAGAGATGAGCAAGGAAAGCACCACGACTGTCTCAGATGAAGATGATGAGCAGCAAGTGCCCAAAACTTCTCCTCCACCCCCATGTAGCTTGCCCTCCCCTTCAGAAGATCACACAAAGGGCCGAAGCTCTTCAGCTCTGCCTCACAAACTCCGGATTAAGACCAAAGCCCTCGGAGGACAGTGACCATGGATCCCTCTGTGGGAGCAGAGACAACCTCTCTGGGAGCAGACATGGTATATTCCAATCACATGAAGTGTTTGGAAGGAGGGGTGGGAGGGAAATGTCTTTAAAGAAGGAAGTAATTTTTTCCCTTTGGCATAAATGCTGAGGGAAGTTATAGGGCTGGGCTGCATCACTACAGCACAACTGCAGTTGGCCATGATGTCAGTCTTGCTGCGATGGACCTGCCAGACCCCATGGCTGCTGGTAAGCTTCAGTTTCACCTGGTTGCTCTACTTGCCAACCAAACAAAAACTTCATAGCATCACAGAATGGGTTGGAGGGGACCTTAAAGATCATCTCGTTCCAAGACCCAGCTGTGGGCTGGGTGCCCCCCACCAGATCAGGCTGCTCAGGATCCCATCCAACCTTGAAGTGTGAAGGGATGAGGGGCAGGAAGAGGCAAAGAGGTGGTGCCCACACCATGAAACACAATAGTGGCTCCACACCACTGCTACAGCTGCTGGGTGTGACCACCATTTTAATTCCCTTTGCTTTGTCATCACCTCCATCTTCACAAACGGGGATGGAAATCTAATTGTTTAACACTGGAAATTGTGGATGGAAAGAGTTTCATACCCTCCAGCTGTCTGGAGCAAGAAAAAGGAATAGCAATAAGAAGGCAGCAGATTCACACTGGCATGAACTGAGAGCAGAACCTGGTCCATTTCATCCTCACTTTGTCGTAATTTATCTTCAGAGGGAATGAACTCTTTTTCTCTTTGACTGGAGACAGCGTGGTCCATAAGATACATTTATTTCCATTTATTTTCATAACAGCTATTTTGGAGGACTATTATTATTTTTTGTTTCACTGAAAAGTGAAACTTTTTATCTTCATCCTACTTCTTTCCGTGTAAATAAGGCATTTACAGAAATAATACTTCCGTATTTGAAAATTGCTTTTATAAAACATTCTATTAACTTTAGATGAATTTTCCAATCCATTTTCTTATTTTGAAATTAATTACTTACAAAATAAAACCGCAATGTGGCACACTGTTCTCACTGAAACATCTGTGGGATGAGGACAATTGTCAAGCATTTTTCTAGAAAGCATTTTATAGATAATGAATAAATGCACCAATTAGAAGAGTGTAAAAGGAAGAACAATGATACGTGAAATGGGGTGTAAAAATCCCTCACGTTGGCTCAGAACTGAGGGCCCTTATTGCTGGGAGCAGCTGGGAATGTTCAGCCTGGAAAAGAGGGGATTCAGCTGAGGGTGATCTGATCAATGTTTCTAAATGTCTGCGTCATAGAATCACGGAATCACTAAGGTTGGAAAAGACCTCTCAGATCCCCAAGCCCGACCCCAGCCCATCCCACCGTGCCCTCTGACCATGTTCCTCAGTGCCACATCTCCACGGTTCTCAAACACCTCCAGGGATGGTGACCCCACCACTTCCCTGACAGTCAGTGCCAATGCATCACCACTCCTGAGAATAAGTTTTTCCTAATATCCAACCTGAACCTCTCCTGGTGCAACTTAAAGCCATTACCTCTCATCCTATCACTGCAGGGAAGGTGCAAAGAAAGCAGCCAACCTCTTTTCACTTGGAACACAGAGTTCCTTTCTGAACATCATGAAGCACTTCTGTGCAGGTTCCAAAGCAATGGGTTGCCCAGGGAGGCTATTGGGTCTCCTTTGGACACAACCTGGACACAATCCTGTGCACTTTGCTCTGGGTGTCCCTGCTGGAGCAGGTGATGGATTAGATGGAGCCAGAAGTCTCTGTCAACCCCAACCATCTGTGATCTTGTAATGTTAAACACACGCAGTGGGATCTGGATTACTGAGGTGTATCAGCACAGTGTGCCTAATAAAAATCTGTTTCCAGAAGTGGTGTCAAGTGTATTGGCCAGACATTTGGGGAGCTGCCCCCTCTGGGAACAACTACCAGGACAGATATCCCCAGAGGAAAGTCCTGCACAGAAGGAGCACAGGTAGCTGTGATGAAGGGCAAGAATGAACCAGGTTGCAGGGCACATACCTTTACAATACCCCAACCCTTTTCCTTCTGTCCTTAGCTGCATCTCACAGCAGAGCCCACAGCTCTCCACTCAGAGTCCTGTAACTGATGCACAGTCAATCTGCTGTTGGCAGGGCTGGCTCAGCAGCAGCCCAGTGTGCTCTTTGTGCTCTGGTCAGTGTGAGGAGCTCAGGTCTTCTCACCTTCAGCCGCTGAGGTCAGAGCCCCGAGGTCGGCTGCACAGCAGTGGACACAGTGCTACTGTGCCTTCTGGCATGGAGGGAAACCAGAGCGCTGCAAATGCTCTTCAGGTGCGAAACTTGACACAGTGATACTTGCAGATTAAAAGAAACCACAAGTGTGTTGATTTCCTGTACTATCCCCCCATCCTCTCTTCCCCTGAGAACAGCCCACAGCAAGAAAGTGGCTTTGGCATTACTTGGCTAGAGGAATCATCTCCCCCTGCTCCTGCATGGCTCCAAGCACCCCACACCCATCTCCTCTCAACCACTTCCCACTGTTGCTTGCAGCCACTTCTCCACTGCTTCTTGTCTTCGGGATTTGCTTCTTCTCCCCTCTGGGGCTGCAGGAGGAGAGAACATTCCCACTCCCTCCATTTCCCATTTGCTGCCTTGTCCCGCTGCTACCCAAAGAGATCCAGCCCTCTCCATCGTTTATCCCATCCCCAAAGCACATTTGACAATGCCCTCAAAGAATAGCCATTATTGTACTAATTGTTTCAGATAATGAAAACTGCAGGGCTTGCCTGGAATGGAACTGGTCTATTCTGCTTCTACTCCAACATAAAAATTAATTCATTAACCAGCCTTTGATACAAGGTAATTTCACGTCGTTTTCAAGCTGGATAAACACAGAGATGAGATTTACAAAAGAAAGCAGCACTATATGTGCCTGAAGAGGAGGCAAGGGAAATATTTCAGGTTTTCTGGACTTTGGGTGCATAGGAAGGAGGCAGAGCACCCATCCACTGCCTCCGGCTCCATGCACCAGGGTTCAACTGGTTCAGTTCCACAACAGCAAATTTGGAGCTGACTCAAACTCTCTAAATTACAAAGGTTCGGAAATCAGAGCTGGAGATTGCAGAGAGGCTTTATGGCTAAAACTGGGTGTGGGTCCCAATTTTAAAATCGGGTTTGGGCAGCAAAGGAAAAGAAATAGTAAGTTTCTGCAGGGTCTGTTACAAGTATTGTCCACCTGCCATAAGAGATCACAGCCCCACAGTCTTGCCATACCTCTTCAAAAATCTATTCTGGCTTTTTTTGGGGGAGGCATAGGTGCTGTCGCCATGCATTTCAGGCAACATTTTTCACACCTTTGCAGTGGTAGATGGAGTGATGATTACAGAGCCTTCCCTTAAGAGTATGAGTTAATGATGACCTTTAGCTTAGGACAAAAAACTGAATCATTACTAAGGTAGGAAAAGTTAGCAATGACTTCTGGAAACAAACCCAGCATTCAGAATTCATCACTGTCTGGCACATTGTGTAGCTCTGAGTGTGCCTGTATGGGCAACACCTTTTTGAAAATACATTTTTAATTTAATCTTGGTCGTATTTCCGTTATTATAAAAGAATCAGAAAGGAAAATTTGATAACATACAAAACTATCAGTGTTAGCCATCTGCAGAAGGAGCTGCTCCCTGCTCTGCATCATGACCCCTGCCATGGGCAGCTCAGACTCAAATGCCAACTCCATCTCCCATCCCCATTCCCAACCCCGAACCCGATCCCAACCCCAACTCCATCCAAGAGTATTCTTCTGACTTAATTCCATGTTAGTCCCAGGGAGTCATTTCTAAATAAGAGAACAAGTCCTTATATGAGAAAGAAAAAAACGGAGGTGTTGCTGGCAGGCAATTCCACCATCCGTAATGCCAGGTCATGTTGGCAGTATTGGTGGCAGTAGCTTCAGTTGCAGCTGATCTGCAATCCTGAGGATTGCAGAGGGTTCAGTGCCTTTGTAACTGCTGGTCAGGGGAAGCTCAGAGCTTGGGGGCTGTTTGCAGGGTGAGGATGCTTGAGAATGGTGGTGTTTGGATCCCATATCACTCCAGTGCCTTCCTAGGGATGCTCTCACAATTGTGGTGAGTTTCTGGTTCTGGACACTGGGTTTAGAGCTGGGTTTTATTGTTTCCTGTTCAAAGGGATTGTGTGGCAATAGATTTCAGTGACCACAGTGCTTCTGTTCCTTATTTCTCGCTGGTCTTATCAGCCACACAAAATCTGCTTCTGAAGTGAGCTGTGGGCTGTCCTCTGAGCTGCCTGGATTGCATCTCTATTTTTTTTCCTGCTGAAGAGCCTACCCCAGGTAGGAGTTGTCCTTATGCTCATTTCTAGCTGTTCTCACCAACAGCAGAGCTGACTCTGAAAGCAGGTCAGAAATAAGGCAGTGCTGGGATTTAGCTCCGTTTTTATGCAAAACGCTTGAAGAGCCGCTGTGCAACTTCCCAGTGCCAACAAATGTCCTTGTTTGTGCGCAATTGTGCTCAGATGAAGTGATAATTAAAGAGGCATCCTGTGTGTGCAGGGAATCTGTGTTTACTCTGCTCCCTCCCAGCTCCTATCTTTCTCTTATCAGCACCGCAGTCTTTCAAATGCGTGATCAAATACGCAGGAAAAGAAGAAAATAGAGAAAAAGAAAGTACAACCCATACATTGCCCCGTGAATACAGTGTAATATACGCAACAGAAGAAGTGTGAACACACTAAGCTATTCATCTTTAGGCTGCCTTTCTGATACCAGTTCTTCTGAAGACCACAACCTTTCATTTCTCGCACATAGCTTTACTCATACCTGATAAGTGTGCTAAAACATCAGAGGGGACTGGGGAGGTTTGACAACTCCGCAACCTCAAAGAAACAAACTACTCAAACAGTAACACTCTAGGATGAATAAAGCTTGACTGACTCTATTTTTATTTATTTTAGTCTTAGCAGTTCTGCTGTGGAAAGGCTGGGTGTGGATAAATGAGCAACTAGCACAAACCTGTGCCCGAATTCAAGCTTCATCCCAAATCCTCCTGATTTGTGTCCCAGGACTGCATTTCCCAGCACCACTGCTTTCCTCCAGCTCTGCTGCCCAGAGCCACAGCAGTTCTGTTTTCTCTATTCCTGCTGCATTCTACCAAAAAAGCTTTGCTCAGTGATAACTGCATCTATTAGCTTGGGCTAAAGTGTGAGCAAACTCTCACAGAACTCCTTGAAATGCCTTTTTTTTTTTTTTTTTTGGAGGGGAGGGTAAAATCCCCCAAATCTCCCCCAGTGCTCAGATCTGTGTTAAGCTAAACCTGGAAGCTGTCCACATCTTGTTCACACCATCGCCACATCTGGCACACATCTGGAAAGGTTACTGCTGTGCAGGGGTCAACCTGCAAGAGCTGCTTTGGTCCTACAGCTCTCAGCTTTTTGGATGTCTGGCCATAAAGTTTTGCTGCTGCGCTGCCTTTTGCACCCATGGTGAGAGGGGGGTGCTACCCAGGCAGAGAGGGAGCCCTGTGAAGTTCAACACTTGCGTTTGGTTTTCACATCTACAAACCCAAAATGTTTGGTGGTGACTCACAAAGCATGGAAGTGGTTACACTGGCTGCTGGTCACTCCTATGGAAGGGATCAGAAGATACCATCGAGGTGGAAAAGCTCTTATTGATCCCATTCTATTTCCTACACCAAACAGTGCTGATTCAGCAAACTAGATGTGGTTTCTTGGTCACCCTGAGCTGGATTTGGAGGGAAAATGTTAGTGCTTTGTCCTTTTAAGGAGTATGAAATGCAGATACGCTAAGTTGTAAGGTTTAAGTCATTTAGGTCTGTAGTAACCTTATTTATTCAGCTCTTAAAGAAGTGAGGAATAGGGAGCATTATTGCTAGGGCAGCTCCAGGGTCCCATGGGTGGAGGCAATGCTGGAAGTGTGGGCTGTCCCAGTCCCCTTCGCCCCTGCCCTCCCTTGGGAAGTGCTGGTGGGTCCCAGAGCTCCCTCTGTGCCTCAGCAAAGCACCGCACAGCTCAGCCCGCTGAGCACACTCTGACCTCCAAACACCAGGCAGTGCACATGAAGGATGAAGATATGATTTAGGGGATGTTAGAGCCAGCTGCAGCATGAGCACCGGTGAGCCTGAGATGCTTTGGGCTATGTGAGGACACCTCATCACCTCCAGTATTTGGGAAAATCCTTCCCGGGCACGAGGCAGCCCTGTGTGTGACTCACAGGGAGGTTTTGCTGCTGGGGAATGTTCCCACCACCAAAGCATTGCAATGCGTCAGCAAGCAATGGCCAGGGCTCTGCTGGGGCAGAGGGAACACAGAGTGAAAGGGAACAGAGAGCAAAGGCTGTGTGTAAAGGTTAATATTTGCTCCGGGCAGAGATGAGCAAATGTCTGTGCTCTTAAATAGCAGTTGCTGACAAGGTTGTCTGGCAGCTATTTGGTTTGTTTTTCTTTCTAAAAGACCAATAATTTCCCTTTTTTTTCCACTTTACTCGTTCACACAGTTAAAACAGGGAGTCTGATGAACATCCTTTTGAGATCTTGGGTTGTCACCACCTTCCCAGTGCGGTAGCATTAGTTCACACCTCCCACGCTCAGTGCCTTTCTTTAATACAGTAGAAAAACCTGGGCACTGCATCAGAAGGAAGATTAAGGCAGAAAAATACTTTCCACTAATTTACCACAACATTTTGACTAACCTCAAAATCTTACCATTGTACCTTACCATCTCACCTCTCTGAGATGCATGGTTGGGGGGGGCTTCACGCTCTGCTGAAGGTGTGTGGGGATCTGTGGGGCTCATTCACTGCATATTCACTTTAGGTCACTAAATGGGTGACCAAGGGCTGCTGGCACCATCGAGATACTATGCTATGCATGTGCCATGGTTGCCCAAGGAGGTGGATGCCCACATCCCTGGATGCATTCAAGGCCAGACTCTGGCTCTGAGCAGCCTGGTTTGGTGCTTCGTGACCCTGCCTGTGGCAGGGGTGTTGAAAGTAGATGATCATTATGGACCTTTTCAACCCAGGCCATTCTATGATTCACTCTGAGGGCTGTGCTCAATGTCAGAGTCAGAATTAGAGTGCTGTTCCTCTTTTAAGCCTTTAGCAGAAAAATGTTACAGGCAGAAAGTCAAGAATTTGGCATTTAACTGATGCTGGGGTGCTCTGTGTTTCTCCTTTCAGCTCACAGGGGACAAATCTGCAGCGCACACATGGGAGTGGAGTTTGCAGCTGCACAGGGCTAACAATGCACACACACTGCCTGAGGGCTCAGCCCCATCCTGAAGCCCATCCCTGCTGGGGCAGGAGTGCTGCTATCAGCTCAGAGGAGCTGCTCACTCCTCCCAGGCACCTGGCATCTGTGGCCTGGGTTTCTAGTGAGATAAGAACTTGTTTTCTCCGGAAAGTTTCAGGGGAAATGAAGTAGTTAGTTTGAGTCAACACGAGAGCCAAATATTCTTTGCTTGTCAGAAAGCCGTGGGAAAGTGCCCTGCAAGATCCTGTGTCCTCAGTGTGTGCCTGCAGCATCCCTGAGCCATCCTCACTGTGTCCCTGCAGCATCTCTCCTGCGTCCTTGCAGCATTCCTCCTGCAGCATCCCACACCCCTCCCACAGCTTGATGCAGACTTCAAGCAGCCCCAAAGAGCCACGGGGTAACAATGAGTTCAGACTGGGTTTGTCCCATGGCCTGGGGCAATAGGAAACTACCACTAGCTTAAAAACTGGCACCAAATCCTGTGTCAGCTTCCAAAGACCTGGGGAGTTTCATGCAATCTAGTTAAATTTAGCATGATTTCTCTCAGGCGCTGCCTAGGGAAGGATTGGTGCTGAACTTGTTAGTATTTGTAATCTTTTCTGTGGCTTCTGATCCTCACTGCAGCATTGGTTTCCACATCTGGGGACAAAGTCATGAGGAAAGGAGCAGCCCCTTAGGCACGGTGGGGGAGCAGGGAGAAGGGGGGCTGCTCCTGGCTCCCAGCTTGTGGTGATGGAGTGGGAGCTGCAGCTGTTACTTGGAACCCTCAGCCCTATAAAACCAGGCAAGGGGACAAATTTCACCCAAAGAGAGAGTAAGGGTGGGAGCTAGCATTTCTTCTCTGTGTCTTCCCATTCCCCTCTGCCCCCAACAGTCCAATTGCAGGCCATGTGATCCAGGTAGGAAAAATCATTGGGGTGGTTTAGGAGGGAGCCACTGTGGGTTTTGGCTTTGGTTTCTGCTCTATTGGGCAGCTCTGAGCACGAGTGCATTTGGGTGGGTTGGTTGGTTCGTTTAATTTTGTATTATATAAGTGCTAATGGCTTTTCATGTCCCCAAGTGACAGCAAAGGCTGCAAATGTGTGTGAGGGAAACAGCTGGCTTCTGCTTGGTGCCAAGGCTGTGGCTGCAGAGCTCTTGTGCAAATCACAGCACGGAGCTCTGATAGCAGAGGAACCCGATCTGCTGTGGGACCCCAATGGGTAGCATGAGGTGCACGGCTACGACATGGGGATGGCAGGCAGTGAGCAGGGATGGGAGAATAAGGGGTTCTGGGAAGGGTTTGATGCCTTCCCATGGGGCTGCTGCTTGTGCTGTGGTGTGTGTGCTGAGCAGCACCTGCAGCTGATCTGTGCTTTTACCCTAACAGCCCTCAGCTGGGACCATGTGGGGCTGGAAGGTGACTGTAATCAGGTGGTACAAAATTATTTATTATTGCTTGGTCTGTAGCTGTGATAAAACTGCACCAATGTTTCTTGCTGGCTTTGGGGTGTCATTTCAGAAGTATTTCTGGTGGACGATGTGTGGCCCTACATCATAGTACTCATCACGGCGGATCCAACATGACTGGAAGTTGCAGAGTGAGGCGAGGATGGATCCCCCTGTCCACGCTGCATGTCGCCGCAGCTCTGAGCCCCCCACCTTCATAGTAGTGCTGAATGGCAGGTGACCCAGGAGCTCATTGCACAGCCTCTTCTGTAGCCCTTTGAAGAGCGAGGAGCCCCCGCACAGGACAATATTGGCACACATAGTGGGTGTGATTTCCTCTGGGAGCTGCGCAACGCTCTTCTGCACTGTCTCCTGGATCATAAAATCATAAAGGTTGGAAAAGACCTCTAAAATCCAACCACCCACCTATCACTAATATTGCCCACTAAACCATGACCCTAAATGCTACATCTACCCTTTTCTTAAACACCTCAATGGAAGGTGACCCCACCACCCTTCTGGGCTGACAGTGCCAATGTCTGAGTGCTCCTTTTGAGAAGTTCTTCCTAATACCCAACCTGGATGCTCACGAAGGAATCTCCCCAGCTGGATGGAGGGTTGAAGAGCACCTCTGGGCACTGGAAGCGCTCCTTGCTGAGGGTAAGCGTCATCCCATTGGGCAGGGAAATATCCATGGTGTGGGAGCTGGGTGGGAGGAGACACTCCCTTTGGAAGTCATCAGCAATGTAGCAGCATGCATGCTTGATGCCCTCCACCATGTGGGTCATCCCCTCGCTGAGCACTTGCCCCATGTCCTCCAGAAGAGTTGAAAGATACCATGTAAGGCACCGTCCTGCCACGTCTGTCTGATTGGAGTTGCATGCCATGCTCCTGCCCTCCAGCACCGGCACGACACGGGTGGCCTCGTGGCCCATATCCAGCACCAGAGCACTGATCTTGCCATGTGCATAAGCAGAGAGGACCGACTGAGGGGCAACAAAGAGACCCGGAGTGCCCAGCACCTCGAAAGCCACCTCTGCCATGTTCTCCCGGCTGCTGGTGGGGCTGAACAGTGGCTCTGTGAGGAGCAGTGCGTGGTCCTCAGGGTTCACCCGGAGCTCATGTTCAAGGAGGTACTTCCATAGGCTTTCAGCTGCCTCCCAGTTAATGATGAAGCCATTGTGCATAACCTCTGTGGTTTTAGTGTCAGGGTACAGCAATGCCTCCTCTCCAATAACCACCCTAGCCCTGGCTTCTTCTGAGCTCATACGGTGGCCCACCAGGGTGCTGACCTCAGCGCTGGGGGAGTGGTATCCAGAAAACCCTGCTCTGCAGCTCCTTGTGCCCATATCAATCACAATTGGACCCATACTCGGGCCCTCGCTGCTGGAGCAGTTGACAGTACTGGAGGAGAAGCTGCTGACAGAGTCTAGCTCCAGCTGATCTGGGTGGCACTGATGGAGTATAAAGATTGAGGAATAGTTCTCTGTCTGTAGAGAGTCCCCATCTTGGGAAGGCCCCATCCCACCTTCCTGTGGCCTCTCCATCTCAGAAAATTGCCTAGGAAACAGAGCTGGGCAGTAAATTTCCCTGAGTGGGCTTGGGCAGAATCTGCCAAACTGTGACATGCTGGAGGGTACTGTGACATCATCCAGGCTGAGCTGTGGCAGCAGGGGAGAATACCACGCATGGCATCTGAAGGTACTGGCTACTTTCTGGCAGGAGTGTGGGGACAAAATGAGGATGATGCCCATCACCAGCTCACACCGGTATGTGTGTTTTGGGGAGGGGTTGTGGTCTGCTCTAGAGCTTGCTCTGCTGTTTCTTTAGTGCTGCTTGGCCAGAAACCAGTGTCTGGGGGCATCCCTCGTGGTACAGTGTGACCAGAGCAGCAGCTTTGTGGTTACACACGCAGAAGGAAAACTGCTCCATGAGTCTTTGTGCTTATACATACCCAAGGAAAGCAGCCCTGTGCTTCCTGCTGGGCTCAGCACTCACAGAAGGCCCACAGTGGAGCTGCACTGTGGGCATGAGAGCTGATGAAAAGTTGCATTGCATCAATGCTCCTCCTCATGCTGATGTATTGAGCAAACTGTAGTGTGAGAAAGCTGCAATGTGAGAATGGTTTCCTCATTTTCTTTCTCTTGTTGCCCCCTAAAGCTAGTGGGTTTTGCTGGATAGGAACAGGTGGGCCTTGCAAAGCAAAGAGGAACCAGATCCAGCAGTGGCTTGGAGGGAAGTGTGAGTTTGTTTCTTGAGGGAAGGTTGGAGCAACACCATTCAGTGCTGGTGGTGCTGATGTTTCTCATTTTGTCTGCACCAAGCTCATGGAATCTCATGGAGCAGGGTGGGGGAAAAGGATGATGAGGGACAATTAGCAGTGAAGCAATGAAGGGGATGAGCAAGAAAGATAAAGCCAACCTAGAGTCAGATGCTGCCTGTGTGCAGGGCAGGTGGTCTGGATATGGCGGTGGCTTGGGGAAACTGAGTTCTTGTCTCCATTGAGGACCAAGAAGGATGGGAACATTGCATGAGTAGAGCTGGGGATGGGAGGTTAGAGAGGAGCCTGGGTGATACCTAAATGGCTTTCTGGTGACTGTTTCCATAGCCAGCAGAATGTTTTTGTATATGAGGGCATAAGTGAAGAAGAGTTGCTGAGAAAAGCAAGGAGAAGCAGATGAATCTTCTGTCATTGTAGTTCCTTGTCTGTAGTGTTCAGCATCAAATGTTTAAAGAGCTGAAAAGGAAGCTGATGCACTGTCTGTTATGGAGCAGCAGTTACCAGGGCAGTGTTGGTGAGGTCTGGATGGAACATAATGGAGAAAGAGAGAATGTGGATCTTCCATGGAGTTAGGATGAACGTGAGGACAGAAATGCAGAGGAATGGCATTTGCACGATGCAGGAATGGGACAGTAAGGGGCAAAGATGTTGCTGGGAGGAAAGGAGCTGAGGTTGGCCTAGGGCATGACCCTGCTGCTCAGCTGGGGCCCTGCAGACTAATCCCCACCACAGGGAACGGGTGGTGCCCCATTCCAGGAACTGTGCAGTGCCTGAGGCCAGGTCATGGCCAGGGCTGGGCTGCCAGTGTCACTATGAGCTGCTTTGGGCTCTGGTTGTGAACCACAGCTCCATAGCAAATGTAGGCACAGGTCCAAGCAAAACAGGGAGCGCATTGTGACATCATGCAGGGATGCTCAGCAGTGCCATGGTGTGTGCAGGTCACTTCCTCTTAGGAAGCAGGTCCACAGAGGGTATCAGCCATCCCCATGGCATGCTCAAGCTGCTGCTGCTCTCTTAGCTTCCTTTCTGCAGCTCTTCAGTAAGGTATCTGGACTGGTATCAAATGCCCTTGGCTGCCTTGGTGCTCCTTAAGTGTACTTCAGCTTTGTTAACTGCAGCATAGCTTTTAGGGGCTGGGTGGAGGAGACTGGCAGGACTGGGTTTGGATGCTCTGCCCATGGTGGCAAAAGTTAGTAAGGTTGGATGTATGATGCATGCCCTGGTTTTCCAGGGAGCGCTGGTGGCTGAGCCAGGGAGAGGGGAATGCTTGACATGTCCAGCAGTGGCTCCTTCTGCAGAGGACATGTCTGCAGCAACACCTCAGGAAATGGAGTAGCATGGTATTGCTGGGATGGTTTCTTGGCTCTCTGGAGTGCCCTCAAATAGGTCAGAGAGTGTTAAGTGCTGCTATGCTGCATCTAAACTAAGGTTTTTCTGAATTACATCAGTGTTTGTAACTTGCTGTGGTACAGGAAAGTTTGTCCCAGTGCTTTCAGGTCTGTACTGGACCCAGGGTGCTGCCAGGAGCTCCATGGGGACAATGCAAGGTTTTGTCCCAGTGGCTGCATGGGGCAGCAGTGCCAGCGCAGGGGCTGCTGATGTGTTCTCTAAGACAAGTGCCAGCTGCTCCTGGTCTCGGCAAAGCCCTGGGAGAGGAGCAGGAGGTGGCACAGCTCACAGCAGTGCAGCAGCTCTGCTCTGTGGGCACAGCATTTAAAAAAAGAAAACTCAGCACCTCTAGGAATTGGCTCTACAAAACAGCAGTGTGGTGCGTGCTGGCTGTCACATCTCTGCACCCTGCGCTGTCCCACTGTTTGCATCCCTTGCACCTCCTTGGGTAAGAGGGAGGGGGATGCTCAGGCACGGCAGGGACATGGGATGTGGGGAAGATGTGGGATAGAGCCTTCAAAGCTGGAGCTGGAAAGTCCTTTGCTCACAGCTTTGCTATCGCGGCTGCTGTCACATGTGGGTGGCACAGAAACCTGCAAAGTCTTTCACAAGCTGCTGCAGAAAGCTTTTAAGCTGGTGGTGCTGACATAATCCTGGGTCCTTGAAAACCTTTGTTTGATCAAGCAAAAAGGTTTCTATTCCTCAGGCTCTGCTCTGCAGTGAGGAACCTGACCTGGGAGGTAAACCGGTCCAACCTGCCCTGAGGAGGTTTGCTTTGAAAGTAAAAAGGCAGTTTGCATGGAAACCTTGCCTGCAGTGGAAGGATTAATGACTAATCGTGGTTTCATTAACTCTAGTGCTTTCACTTTCAGCACAGAGTCTAATGATAGCATTGAATAATTACCTAGAGATCAGCACCACCTCCCTCTGTGCTCTGCAGCAAGCTGTGGTGCTCTGAGCTCATGGGCACTGCTGTGGTTGGAAGGGCAGGAAAAGTCCCAGTGTCCATAAAAGTGACATCAGGCCCTATACTATGGGATGCTCAATCAGAGATCTTGATGGGACAGATGCATTTTCTGGTTTGGGATGAAACTGTGTTGTTGGCAATTTCCCATAGTATGAAAATAATTGTGGTAAGAATGCAAAGATTTACCCCAAGACAAGAGAAAATGCTAAACATAATTTATTAAAGAAACATTTTTCTAGTATTTGTAAACATTTTTCCTTCATGAACGGATGACAGGTCTGTGAAGACAATACTTCATCTGTTCTGTCAATGGATTTTTGTGCCCAGATGTGGGAAGAACACACCGTACATGCCCTGCTGAACCTGGTACAGATCTGACTTTCTTCTTAGGCAAAAGACAATCTGGTGGAAAAGGAATAATGTTATTGGGGAAAAAAAAAAAGCTTGCAAAAAGGCAAATTTCACTAAACAGACCCAAACCACCCTGCCATAAGATGTCCTCTGTCTGACAGATGGAGGGACTTGGTGAAGGAGCCTTTTGCCAAGGCTGCACAGGCAGAAGCCCACACAGTCCCTAGTTTTAAATCTGAGCTTTTTCTTCTCAATCCTGCTGACTAATTTTTACTCCTGAACCTCCAAGGGTAGGAATCCATGTTCTCTGCAGACTGAGCAAAACAAACACAGCTGCTGATGAAACTATACTATTAAGAGAGTGTCTCCTATTAAATAAGTATCAGTGAGCAAAAAGGATCTTCTCTGCAGTTTCCTAAGGGATGCAGCTGGAATGCAATCGAACAGTGCTGCTACACGCTGTGTTAAGAGCATTGGGAACAAAATTCTGGATCTGATTACCTATAGGTAATTTTTTCTATATTCCTCTATCAGTATCTATTATTCTGAACAGGATTGAGGTTGAAGAGGGGTTTTGTAGGAGATTCTCTATTCAACCTGCTTGCACTTTTTTTTTTTTTTTCCTGCAAAATACTCTGGATCTCATTTGTGATCTACTGCCTCCTTTACTAGAGACCAGTTTAGCAAGCTATAAATATCCTTCCCCATGCTCATGTGCACAAATTTGAGAAACCAGACAGTAACTGGAGTAGGATTTGGCATGGGGTTTGCTGTAGCTGTGCGTGTTGGGGCTGTGCTCCCACCATGCTTCCTGCGGCTGTCTGACAGTCCCTCCTGCAGCAGCTCAGATCACTGGACTCTCTTATAGCCAGAAGAGAGGTATGAGAGCAAAAGGGCAACTTACCAGGAAGCATAACAACAGGAGGAGAATGAACCCAAGCAGGGCAAAAACGCAGATGAGGATTATTGCCCAGAACTGAAGCTCTGCAGAGGCAAAATAGGAGCACATCAGTTTTGTTTTGTTTTGTTTTTTTTTTTTCTTTTTGGACTTGTAGCTGTTTTACCTTGGACAGAAAGAGATCTTGCCCCAAGGCAGTTCAGAAGTACTGTACAACCAGGTGAGGTAAAATCACTAGAAGGCTGCATCTAGCCCTCCTTGGACACAGAACAAACACGCCTTTGTGGTGTTGAGAATGGCAAGGATGTACAAAAACCCAGATCAAATGGAATGAGCGTCTAAGGAGGTACAACTTCAAATGCAACTCAGGGAGCAGTGGAGCCCTCAGATGGTTTCAGGGGTGTACAGAGAGACAAAATTTGTCTCCTGGACCCCTGCAGGGTGAAAACAGGGCTCAGTGCCAGCAAAACTAACTGTAGTTAGCTGTTGATGGTGAATGGAAAAGCAACTTTTTCCGAGTACTTCTTTTTCCTGTTTACTGTTGGTAGTGAAGCTACGGCTGTGCTCACCTCCCAAGACTCCTGGATTTTGGGGCTTTTCCATAGGTCCTAATTCCATTCAAACTAAGTGATACTGATTTACTGTAGCTCAAATGTTTGGTGGCTTTAGGGTGAGTCACTCTAAAAACAAAAACACTCACCAGATCTTTTGGAGTCTTGTTCTGCTGTTGAGAGCGAAGAGTAATCTGGAAAAGAAAGGGTGGGACAGTTGAGAAACAGAGCACTACAGAGGTGACAAAAACAAAAGTAACAAAAGTTCCTGCAAAGTCATCTTGGGAGCACTTGCCTTCAACCACTAAACTCTGCTCATCCAGCTCATAGGTGGGGCCCAGCTTGGTGAACCCATCTGTCAAGCGTTTCAGCTCTTCATACACCTCTTGCTTTTGTAAAGTCCTTAAGAAGGGATCATGTGTGAATTTGCAGACAGAGGTGATGCTTGTGTAAGGTTTCCCATGGACTGGCCTGGAGGATGAAAACCAGAATCATTGTTATGGGACAAGAAGAAAGAAGCACAGAGCTGAGTAGAATTAGGGAGAGGGATTCAGCCTCAGATTCGTGCTTGCGGATAGCTATGTAATGTTTCGTGATCATAGCTCAGTTTTTTTGTAGTGTCAGCTGGGTGAGAAAGGCACTTGTATAGCCTTGGAATCATCATATCATTCAGGTTGGAAAAGACCTCTAAGGTCATCCAGTCCAAACCCAACCCATCCCACCATGCCCTCTGCCCATGTCCCTCAGTGCCACATCTCCATGTTTCTGAACACCTCCAGGGACAGTGACCCCACCACCTCCCTGGCCTGTGAAATGCACCCAGTGTCTCAATCCCAGGCATTTCTAAGAGAAATCAGCTCATCTTTTTTGTTTGTTTGTTCCTCCAAAGAGATGGTGGAGAAGATAAAGTAGATCTCAGGGCAGTCAGTTATCATGACATGTTTGTGAATATGGTTAATTTTTAGCTTATTTGAATAAGCCAAATGAGAGAATAAGTGTATTTTATGTGTCATCAAGAGCACAAATATTGGCAACGAGGCATAAGCACCATGGCTGTGGCTCTGAATGCCATTTCTGCTTAAATACTCTTTCTGATGAAATGTAAACGCTTCCAAAGAAGGTCATACCCAAAACTCTCCACGGTGCAGCCAGCAAAGTAGTTCTTCATGCTACTGTTTCTGAATACATTGAGCTGATGGGAAGAAACAGAACAGTTGAGAAAAATGAGTAAATTTAATGCATCTTTAATTTGGACAGGGAAATCATTCCAAGCTATTGCTGTTAACTTACTTCTTTCTCAATTTTCTCTTTGTTCTCTTGGTACATCTGTGACCTGGAGTCCTGCAGTTCTGGGGAGTATGGAAGGTTGGTGATTCTGAATTTTAATCTGAAGCTTTCTTTCTCAGACTTGAGAGGTGTTTTGTCAGTTGCTGCTTGAATTGCTAGTTCCAAGCCTGGAAAGTGAAAGAGTTAGGATAAACTCGATGATGAGAAATGGAGGTTCTTCTGCCAATCAGTGCAGAAGAAGGTGCTTGGAAGGCTTAGTTGGTAAAATGTGATGAAGTTAATAGAGTGAGTTGCACTGGGATCTGACAGCAAGTTCCCAAACTACCCTTTGAAATACCAATCTTTCAGCAATATACTAAGCCAGTCAGTTCTTCAGGAATTATATATTTGGAAAAAGGTAGATCTGTTTATTCCTCAGTGCTTGAAGTTATGGTAAGTAGTTATCACTTCACTTTTTTCTTGCTTAGCACTGAATAGTCACAGGAGCAGTTAAGGGCTAAAGGATAGATTGATCTAGACTGAATGGGTCAAAAAAATTGGCTAAACTCTGCCCTCTGTTCAGTAGTTCAGCTTAGTAATAGACTTTTCCCCAAGTTAGAGAAGAAAATGGGGAATTCTGTGGCAGTGAGATGATCTGAATGGAAACAGGGCAGCTGAGATTTAAACATACCATCTACTGAGAATTCTTGCAACTGATAGCTGCTTCCCAACCATAGTCCAGTTGTATTTGAAGTCCCATTCTGAAAAGCCCTTTCAACCACAGCCCTGTTGATGCTGGGCTCTTGCTGGAAGAAGCAATTGCAGTCAACCACTATGGATCCAGCCCTATGGACAGAAACAGAGCTTCTGAGTTAAAAAATCTACTGACCAGTGTGAGAGTCTCTTGTCCAAGCCTCTTCCCATGAAAGCAGGACACTAGAGATGTGCCCAATGCTCTCTTTTTAAAAGTAGTAGAGTTCAAGTTGGGAGGAGGAAGGCAGAAGGGTACAGAGTCACCCTTCAGACCTCATTCTTAGGGGGTAAAATTGCTGATGGCAATCAGTAAATACTGATCTGGGGATACCCTACAAAAATCCTGAGCCTGAGTTTGCATCAGTTAAGAGGAATTCAAACTGATGAATTCTAGGAAGCTGATAAGGCATGAACCAAATTGTTAATGGACAGGTAGAATTCTGCAAAGGACAGTACTTGGCTGCTGGGGAACAGTACTGGGGGTTGCAATCTTGTAAACCTTTTTAAATAAAGTTGTATTACAGACCTTAGTCTTGTGATACTGCAGTTTAGGAACTGGTCTTGCAGGTTGCTCTGATGGTATAATTGGTTCAGCTGAAAGAAAAATGTCACGTTAAATAATGAGTTCTGGAGCTCTGGTAGATGCTTTAGGGCAGCAGGAGGGCCTGTAGATGTGGAACAATGTTATTTTTTTTCTGAATATGCCTTCTGTTGATGGGGTCTGACTTCCAGCTTGGTAGTCCATTTTGTCTTATTTAGACAAGCTGCCATTGTTAAACTGTGCAATTCATTGACTGATGGCTGTCATCTTGATCCATATTTCATGGACAAAACAGACTGGGATCTCAAAGCACAGAATGGTATGACTTCATTTAAAAAGCAAAAGCTGCCTAAGGCTTTGTCAGGTATGTTGATGGATTGGTGATGAAGAGAATCCGTTCATTTCTCAGCAATTTATTATGAATGTGCTGACTTCTGAGTTGGTGACTGTGATACAATGCTGAGTAAGATTACATTTAAATTTCATGGTGCACAGATGGAGGCTTAAAACCACATGTAAACTAAAAAATTTAACTGTCTGAAAAGCCAATCTCATTTATTAGATTCTAGAAAATTTTGTTCCCAAATGTGGTGTGGTTGTTTTTTTTTTTTTTTTTTAAATTAAGCAAACAGTAGTTTAAGTAAATACGCACTAGTTGCTGCAAAAGTTGAACAGTGCAGATATGGTGGTATTTGAACTGCAGTTCCTTACCTTTTTACTGATGCTTTCCAGTGCTGCTTTGTATTCTGGAGACTGAGAGTCTGGGTTAGTTAAGTTTTCATTGACTATTCTAAAGCTCAGTTTGTATCCTGTTATGGCTGGAGCTTTATTCAAGACAGGCTTTCTGGTGGTAGCTGTGTCTGTGAGGTGGAAACCTAAATTAAAAAAAGGTAGAGTGCTTTTATTTTTACAGCAGATCTATGCACACCACAAAAGCAATGTGGGTACGTCCATGTTTAGTTCATATGATGTAACAGTGATGTTGTGCAGGAATTTGTATGATTTAAGGGATATAAGTGCTCTTAGACCAGCAACAACATGTTGGCTTTTTTTTTCTTCTTCTTTTTTTTTGCCTTAATGCCAAAACATACTGAATCCCAACAAACCAAAGGGAAAAGTTCATTAGTATTCCAGCCCTGATGGAATGGGAGAGGGAGGAGTGCTCTCCAAGTGATGAAAAATCATTGCTTTTTACTGCTTATGCATGCTTACCATTAACATGCAGACTGTTCTTCTCTAGGCTGTAGTGCCCTAGTTTGGTGATGCCATTTGTCATGGTGCTCAGCTCGTGATAAACTGTTTCTCTGTCAAACCTGGCCATGCTGATGTTGTTTTTGTAGCTGCAGACAGCATCCACACCTGTGTCACCCCTGCGTCTCCCAGACCTAAGTGAAAATGTTAGACACATGGTTTAGGATGCTGCTGATGCTTACAGAACACCCTGTGTGATTCCTATGGCTATGAATAAGTGCACCGCTCATTATATCTTTCAGTGGAATGTGAAGAATTGTGGCAGCATTTGAATACCAAGATAATTTCACCATAAATAAATTTGGGAATGGGAAAGCAGTTGCCACTCACTTCTATTTTCTGGCATCAGCACGTGTAGTAACTTATGCAAGTGTAAGTTGCGTGAGAACAGGCAGATAGATAATTGAGCTTTCATGAATCTTACCTAAATCTCATCACTTTACATCCAGTGTAGACAGAGCTTATGCTGCTTCTTTTGAACAGAGGGTCAATCTATTTAAAATAATAGTAATAACGTAAATTTGAGAACTTGAAAGCATACCAGTTCACTGTAACTCAAAATGGGCAAGGCCAGAGCCAGACTTACATAATGTTTGATAACTTTCTCTGTGGAAATGAATCTTCGGGAATTTGGTGCATCCAGATCTGCAGTATATTGGAAGTTGGTCAAGGTGAAATTAAGTGTGAAGTGGCTGGTTGTTGGGCTTGGAGCAGTAGTTACTCTCAGATCTGTAATCAAATGGGAGAAGGATTATGATTTTACAGTACAAAAAGCTATACTTGGTTTCAAAGACATCCACAATCTTTTCAAACTTTAAGACTACTCCAAGGAACCTGTTTTTGGCAAAGCACTTACGTGATCTCTGGAGTGGTTCCTTATAACCTGAAAAGGAAATGCAAGAGAAATATTCTGTGAGTGAACCATACACTTAAAGAATGAAAGAGGGGATAATTAAATGGATGATTCAGGAATGAATCACCAAAACCAGTCCCTGAGGGCGTGAATCTGTTAAATTCTTGCTTGGGCAGAAAGAGCCTTTTATATTATGAAGGACTACAGTGAGAAAATACATGTACTGCTTTAACTAAGTGGGGTAGAGAGATCAGGTGAAATGTTCATATGCAAGTGAATTATTGCTGTCAAGACTAAAATTAATTCACTCTTCAATGCAGCGTAGAAATTAAAATCTTCAAAAATGTCAGTGTGAAAATGTTCTTGGAAGCATACACTTCATCTTACACAAATCATGCAGAAAATTCTAGAAGGATCACCTTTTCCTTACATTTACTTTTATTATTTTTTTTTAAACTGGAGAGTTTCCTAAAGCCCAGTGTGATTCCAGACTGCTCTGGTGCCTGGAGGACTGAAAGTAATGCACTTACCGTTGACATAGAGGCTCTCCTTATCCAGTTTATAGATTCCTAATTTGGTGATGTTGTTTGTCATGGTCCTTAGTTCTTGATAAACTGCAGCTTTGTCAAAATTGGGCACTTGGGAGCCATTTCTGTAGCTGCAGATGCTGTCTACTGCTGTGCTATTTCTATTCGTCACTGACCTGAGAAATCAAGTAGAATCAAGTTTAGTTGTTACTCGTTCTAAAAACCTGTGGGTTTTCTTCTGATGTTATTAAAAAGAGAAGAAAAACAAGACAAAAGAAGCAATTAAAATCTGTCCACAAATGTCAGAAAACTGCAGAATAAACTGCAGAAGTTATTCTGAGATGTTGGTGCTATAGCACAAAGGCTTTGTAAAATTAAGCACATAGAAAAATGCATAAAAGCATTATTGCTGACTTCTTGAGAAAGGAAAATAAGGTTTTAAGTATCAATCAAACGTAAGTAAATCCATTTGTCTTCCAGCTACATTGCTTACCTGAATAATATTGCTTTGCAGCCAATGAAGTCAGGGCCAATGCTGCTTTTCCGAAGCAGAGGGTCAATCTGACAAGGAAAGGTCTCTGTGAGCATGGGTAATGCAAAACACTGGGTGATTAAGAACACCGTGATGTTAGCTTACATAATGTTGCATTATTTTCTTGGTAGAATTGAATATAGCAGAATGGGATCTCCCTAGGTCTGTAGTGAACTTGAGGTTGGTTATGGTGAAGTTCACTGTGAATTGCTGTATTATTTGTCCCAGGCTTTGTGTGTTGAATGGCTTTTCCACTGTAAGAGAGAAAAAATATGCAGATAAGCAAAAACAAACACAAAAAAAATCATAAGATGCAATATTATCTGTTTTTGTCTTTTTTATAACATTTACGTAAGAAACTTATGAACATGACCATAAACTGGATGTATATGGCAATCTCATGAGCACAGTGAAATAAGAAAAAAAAGTAAATTATATCTCTAAGTAGTTTGACAGATAAATTTTAATATACTTACATGACAGATCATGTGGTTCATTGTAATCTGAAAAGAAATGAGCAATCATTAGGAAAATATTCCAAGAATGTCTTCTGGCTCCAACTGATCAAGAGCAGCAATACTAAACATGTCATATTCCTAATGACTTCAGGGTTTGTGATTGTTTTAACTTACTGAGGCTGACAGTTTTTTGCCATCTGCTTTTCCCTATCTGATCTGAGAGATAATAAAATCATAGAATCATAAAACATCCTTGGCTGGAAGAGGCTAAGGTTCTGCACAAGACCAGCCAAAATCGAAACTCAAAGCCTAAGAGAATTGCACAAACACCTCTTGTAATCTGGAGCTCTGGTACTGCAATGAATAACCTGCAGAGGAGTTTCAGTGCTCAAGGGTCATCTCATAAGAAATAATAAGATGATAATAAGATCTATTAAACCACATGCTTTCTCATTTGAAAATGCCCCTGATCAACATAAAGAATACCACTTAAGGCTAAAGATACCAGTGTAAAAAATGAGGCACAGGCTGAGAAAAAGGTAATACAAAAAATATTACAGTTTCAGACAACAGGTAGAGGAAGGTGAGCTGCGAAACTATCCACACTGAAAAATACAGAAAAAGTAAAAAAGGAAACAATTATAAAATGCTCAAAAATCATAACATGGAAAAAGCAGAAAAAGTGAAAAAAAAGCTATAATAAAACAAACAAAAAAAAAAAAATAAAAAAAAAAAAAAAATAAAAAATGGATGGCAAATGAATAAAAAAAAAAAAAGATAAAAACGGAGGAAAAAAGAAAAAGACATGCACCATTGACATAGAGGCTGGTCCTGTCCAGGCTGTAGGGGCCCAGGCGCGT
>NW_024885265.1:0-17704 GCF_019232065.1 Centrocercus urophasianus | reverse complement strand
CCGCCCCGCCCCGCCGCTCGCCTGCCAGCCGCCGCGCGTGTGTGCGGACGGGCGTGGGGGGCGCGGGGACGCGCGTGGGGGCGGTGCGGAGGAGCAGGGCGGCGGCGGCGGCGGCGGGTGCGGGTCATAACCGTGGGGAGAACGGGAGGAGGAGAGGAGGAGAGAGAGGAGTGACGCGTGTGGGGGTGACAGACGCACGCCAGCCTACGGGGAGCGCGGCGGGGGAACGTGGTGGGGAAAGGTGGAACGCTCACGGAGCTTTTCGTTTGTCGTCGTTCTTTGTCCCGCTGCGAGGAGGGAAATGCGTGGAAATGTCTTTATTTCGAGTCTGGAAACACAGCGATATCTCTGTGATTTTCCCGCACTCCCTGTAACACCGAGGGGCAAAGTATTCGTTAACTCCGTAACGTTCGCACCGTGACACTTGCAGTGAGCCGCGGAAGAGCTCTTTCTCTCCTCCCGTTCTCCGACGGCTGCCGCTCTTCCAGAGCCGGGTGGACCAACACTGTCGCCCGAAGTCGGGGCTGCGGAGCGCGGCTGCAAACGGGAGCGGGAGGGGGCGAATGGGGATGACACTCAGCTTGGACCCGCTCGGCGCCTAGCGGAGGAAAGTCAGAATAAATGGGGTATGCCCTGGGAAAGAAGAAAAGGAAGGAAGGAAAGGAGGGGAAGGAAGGGAGGAAAGTGAGAAAAAAAAAGGCGCTCATCGGTGTGCTGATCGAAAGCCAACGATATGTCAACTATACACCGAAAACATTCTCCTGTAAGGGCAAACGTATTTCCGTGAGCGGCGCGTGCAGCACGCGCAGACAACCCACGCTCGTGGCTCAGCGGACGGGAACGCGCCGTGCCGCCGCCCTCAGCCCCTCCCTGTCGGGCGAGCGCCCCGGGGGCTGCAGCATCTGCGGCGGGCGGGCCGAGGACAGCCGCCGGATTGGGCCCTCGTTGTTCGGCCGAGGTGTGCGGAAGCCGCGCGTCCCCGTGCAGCGTTCGCCTACTCAGAATGCAGCTCGCCGCACTCGCTTCGGGGAAACGCGTCCTCGACGGCAGGTAGCATTCATCCCCAAAGAGTCTCCCGCTGCTGCTTACAGGCATGACGAAAAGGCAAATACCTAAGGAATTCCACTTTCCTCCTTGGGGTCTTTCTTAAAAGGCGCGGGCATGACAAAGAACCTGCTAGGTTAGGAAACAGAAGTCCCTTTTTCATGTAAACCGACACCAAATTACAAAGTACGGTTTCTGCGGGCCGCTGGCGTAAATTGCAAAACAGTTTCCCTCTTGTTTACTTTATCCACAGGGAACTGTGAAATCCAGCCATGACTTTAAAGCATGTTTGTGTAACATTCTCTTTCTCCTCCTGTTTGAGCTCTGTTCTGCGGGGCGCTCCGCTTCCCCTTCCCCGGGGGACGGGAGAGCCGCGGGGAGCGCTGCTGCGGCCCCGCATCGGCTCCTGCTTCCCTTCAGCCCGCGGTGACAGCTGCGACCCTTGCGAGATGCGATGGGACAGGACGGGAAGGGACGGGACAGGATGGAGCGGGCATTGGTTTCCAAGCTGGGAAATGCTCAGCGCAGCGCCCGCTGTGACGGCCTCTATCACGGCCCCCTCCTCAAACCGGTGTTCCCTCCTCACCGTCATCATCACCCGGAAAGCTACGCAGAACCTTTCTGGAGCTTCCTCGGGGAAACGTTTCCCCATCCTGCCCTCGGGAACCGCCGCGCTGCACGGGAGCGCAGCGTTGTGCCGATGGAGGGCGCTGCAGCGGCTGTGGCTGAGCTCCGGGACCGGGGTGGGGTTGGGAATGACCGCGAGGGACTCTGCCCGATCCCAGTGCGTGTGCGCGCCAAGTCGGCAGAGGAAAAGCAGCTCAGAGGCATTCGCGAGACCGTCAGGACATCTCTCCCCCTCGGAAGGTGCCGCTGTCCGGCTCCGCATCGCGCTTCGAGCGGCGGGGATGGGGATGGCAGGCGTGCAGGTGCAGGAGACGAGGCCCCCTCCCCGTCCTCCTATCCCGCCCCTTCTCCCAGGGGATTTATTAGCAGGGTTCGGGCCGGCTAACCAAACGGCAGCCCCGGGTGCGAATTCCCCGGAAGAATGCTTTGATCGTGCCCTCTCTTCGAGCCGTCGGGAGCGGATTACATCGCCAAACCCGGGAGCTCCCGCCGCTTGTTTGGTCAGAGATGTTACCCGTTGCCGCTGCCCTGGGGGCCCGCAGTGCGCGGGTATGGCCGGGTTTCCCCGCCCGCTGCTGGGAGAGTGCGCAAATATCCCCGGTGGTGATAATGGCAGGGAAAAAATAAAAATAAACAAAAAAAATAAAAACTAGAATTAATAAAATCAATTTTTTTTTTTTTTTTTTTTTTTTTTCCCCCCCCGGTTCTTTCCAACAGTTAAAAAGCAATTTGTTTTGCAGCTATCTTCCATTAAAACGTGGGCTTGTTTCTCATGTCACTCTCCATCAGTCTGTTGTAAGCAGTGCTTAAAGCAAGGTGAATCTCGGTGAGATTGTTGTCTGCAGCACAGATCCTTCAGAATGGCTTCTATGTTAAAATGATTTAAATGATCAAGTTTCAACTTCTTGTCCTCTTGTGTTTTAAATAAGCATGTTTTTGTGGTTGTTTTTTGGTTTGGTTTGGTTTTTTTTTTTTACACATCTCCACTTTATGTATTGGTAAGCACCTTTATAGAAAGAGGAGGAATTTTCTGTTACCTTCGCACGTCGGACAAGTAAATGTAATAAAACCGTATAATAAAGATGTAAGAAATGTCGACAGCAATGTGTTCTGTATAGCGTGATATGGAAGAAAATTTTATTGACTGTGAGAGTGATTCCACTGCCTTTCTAAGAATGTTTGCTTTGGCAAGGAGGGCAAGGGTTAGCCTTTATGGGGAAACTTGTGCATCACACTAGGACAATCTCCAGCCATGTAAAACCGGATTGAAATCAGAAGTGGTAAAGGTGACTGGAGTGCTTGCAAAGCAGAATTGCCACAGCAGGCAAGTGAGAGAACACCAATCAGAAGTTTGGTGGAGTAGGCAGGAAGTCTCCCCCAGGCACAGCCGGTTTTGGGTCAGGCACAGAACGCAGCAACTTCCCAGCAGCAGCTTCTTTCACCCTGCAGCAGCCTTGGAGAAATCAGCTCCTGGGGATGGGCTGTGGAGGCAGGGCAGGTTTGCCCTCCGTGATGGGCCCTGCTGCAGCAGGGCTGTACCAGGAGCATGCTCTGGCTGTGGCCCTATGAACAAGATTCAAAGGCACGGTAATCATTAGACGCAGCAATGTAGGGAATAGATGGCACAGTGGAAATAGAACTGCTTCTCTGCAGCTTCAAAGCACGTGGCCAGGGGACTTTGAGGCAAACCAGGAGGGACTCTGAGGCAACCAGTGAAACCAGCCCTCACCCAGTCCTCCTCTGAAAGTCTGAATATGAAAAATGCCATGAGAAAATCTTGTGTACCATCCACAGTGTCTTTGCTGTGGCTTATAAACACGGCTGACCTTTGGTTTCCCAGCATTTAATAAGCCAGTAGACACTTGGCAGGTTTCTTGCTAAAATGTACTAGAAAGTCGGATCAACTCTCAGCGTGAATATCAAGAATCCAATATACAAGCAGTGAGCATAGCAAATTGTCAAGTCAGCAACTAATGTACTTCACTATAATCTTCCCAAATGTCTTAAGTAGTTTGGCAAATCCGTTATTGCAATAAATTCTTCTGAAGTTTTGGGTTGTTGGGTTTTTTTTTTCAACATATGGCCTTAAAAAGTAAGTTAGCCAAGAATATTTTTAGACTCACAGCAGAGCTTGCTGGAGATGTTGTCTCAAATCTTGTTTGCACTCTGGCAGTTTTATTCAAATGTCAACCAGATGCAGAAAGTGCGGGGTCTGGGGTTTTGTTTTACAGTCCTGGAAAGTAAAGGTCAAGGCTCTGCAATATAAATTGTCTGTTTGATTGCCTTATTTTAGGGGAACAGCAAGAAGTCTCACTAATAAAATGTTAAGGTTGGCTTTTTTTCCCCTCAGGATGCATTATGATCATATGCAAAATATTTTAAATGCCAGTAAAGCACCTGCTAAATCAAATAAGTTGGGTAGGGCACATCGTGCTTAGCAGTAAAAACTCAGTCACATAACCATAACTGGCTAGATTGTGTTCTCATTTCCTAGGTATCATTGCACTGTCTGGGCAGCAATACTGAAATTAATGGGATAACCTGAGGTATTAGTCAGCCTGACAAACAGGATCAGAATTTGGCAATATATCACTTAAAATAAGCTAGACAGACTCACACTATATTTCTATATGCAGGGACCTAGGCCATGCTGCTAGCTGTACCCCTGCTAGCAGGCAGGTTCATAGAACCATTTGCAGAGTTCATGCAGATACAAGTCCCTTCCAGACATAGAAGGTATGTCAAAGGGAATGCTGGTTTGTCTCTCAGAAGACTGTGCAGAAGACACATTGTAGTGCATCCACTTCTGTGACCTTTCCACTGAAGCTTTCTGTCAGACTTGGCCATCTACCCTTCTGAGAACTTACCCTGGAAACCAGATGAGCCCTTCCTCCAAGGAGGATCTGTCCACATGAACCTGTGCAGTTACTGCAAGCTGGCACTCACATGCTTCTTGCTACACCAGGAAACAGAAGCAAATAGGAAAGCAAGGGGTGAACAACCAACACAGCAGGTGTAAAATCATAGACTCATTAAGGTTGGAAAAGCAACCATCAATCATCAAAAATGCAACCATCAACCCATCACCACCGTGCCCACTAAACCCTCAGTGCCACATTTCCACGTTTCTTGAACACCTCCAGGGACTGTGACTCCACCACTTCCCTGGACAATCCATTCCAGTGTCCCATCTCTTTTTCTGAGAAGAAATGTTTCCTAATATCCAGATAGAACCTCCCCTGGTGCAACCCCAGGCTTCCATCCTATCACTGTTACTCAGGAGAACAGTTCGACCCCCACCTCACCACAACCTCCTTTCAGGCTGTTGTAAAGAACAATAAGGTCTCCCCTGAGACTGTACTCCCTCTCCTCTGTACTGAACAATCCCTTCAGTGGCTCCTCATAAGACCTGTGCTCCAGACCCTTCACTACTTCGTTGTCTTTCACTATCTCAAGCTCCTCCCGTGTTTAAATAGAAGAATTTACACACACAAGACCTCTTCCACAAGATGTTAGGTGGTGCTTGAAGTGACAAAGGTTTCTACAGCTATATAAACAAAATCTTAGCCTACTTTTACCTGTTTTCTCATTCACAACTAGTACTGCTGTGTGTCTTCTGTTCTGCTTTGTTGAGGTTTGGCTCTGCCAGAAATGTCGTTGGGAGAATCGAAAACTACTTGAAGCACAGAGGTGGCAGCAGGCAGCATTTGATCTGTGGAAGCATAATTCAATGCAAATGGAGGAGTGGCACCAGAGTTACCTCATGAAGCAGTAACATTGCCTGCACAGATGAGAATTCAGTGCCTGGCTGGACATTTAGGAGCACCTCCATCAAGTTGGGTGCTTCTCTTGCCCTATCCCAGTTTTATGACTATGTCCCCTGGCAGAGTGTAACTGTTCTAACAGCCCTGAAAGAGAACATGCTTCCAAAGCATGCTTCCAAATCTTTTTTTTCTCTCAGACGTGCATCTGTTCATTGTCTGCCTTGGATTTTCTACTGAAATAAGTACCCTGGTCATCTCTGTCAGCAGAGTCTGTCCTGACAAGCATTCAGTACTGTGGCTCTGCACATGGCCACGTGTCTGATCTGTCTGGTAAAGGAAGCTTACATTATATAAACCACTAAAACCATGTAATGTGTTACAAATGCATAGTTAGTTAATGCAATTATTATAAACAGGAATTTTGATGAAAATCTAAGAGAAACCGTTCCTGGAAGTTGCAGTTGTTTAGCATTCTGGGATCAAACTCTATCCCTCATTCCATACAGACACTCCATTGAAATTCTTCAGATTAAATGGGCATAGGTCTGAGTTTAACATATTGCAGATGTGTATATACATTAAGAACATTGGACACATTGTACTCAGAAAATGCTATTTTACTTATGGTATTTTTTTCAGCACTTATGATTACTTGCAATAATAATAAAAACTATTCCACAAACTGTTCTAAGATCATATGACATAGCAAGCACACTGTCATCTACTTTCTGATTTAGCATCTGTGACACTTGGATAATTCGTGGTCTTTGGCCATCCGGCACGATATCAACTATACAAAGTGTCAAACCACTCAGTGCATAAAATTAACTGATTTCTGGGAGTAAAGGGTTGTAACCAACTCTGCTGAATTCAACAGAAAACCTTCTATGTTGAGTGTAGGAGGAATAGGATGAGGCTCATATTTAACTTCTTCTGACTTAAAAGAGAAGACAACACACTTCTCAGAGATTCTGCTTTCCCTACATGACCAATTTGCTGGCTCAAAATGTTGATTGTCAGCTCTTCTTCTATTTACAGCAGAGAGGAGCCACAGGGCTGGGGCAGTGCTTTCTGGCCAGCTCAGTCTGATACTCCAGACATATATTTTCTCTGTGACTTGCACATGAAAGAGATTTTCTTTAGGCCCCACCTTCCAAGTTTTTAGGCAATATTTTCTGTCCAGTACTGATTTCCAACATAGAAACACCAGAATGTCCAACAAGTAGATACTACATCTGTTATAACCATGTACTACTAGAAACCTGGCTGACAGGCACTTGTGATATATGTAAATATAAATGACAAGTCCCCTTTCCTGAACAGGGACAATAAGACAATTAGAAGGAGTCTAAATATACTGGTGTTAGCAGAGCACATCCTAACAGCTGGTTCAGGAAAAATCATTCAAAGTTTTGACCAAGAAGAAAGGAAATGTGAGAACGTGCCCAAGGACCCAGCTCATTTGTGGCACTCAATGAGCTTAGAAAACCTATGGTAAGCTCAACAACTTAGAAGAAATTCATGCTATAATGATTAGACTCATGCTTTCCATAGTCAGCTCGCTGAAGGATGACAGACCCCAGCCTCAAGAGCTGGTGAGTGAGCTTTACTGATTTCACCCATAGGCACTACAAAATCCTAGCCATGAAAATGAAGAAAGTAGACATCAGCTTGCCCCCAACTTCCACAGAGCTGCACTGCATCCTGTTAAGCATCACTGCAACAAGAACATGCTAACCTTTTGCTGTCCAAATTCCTTTCAGTTCTCTCCAGATCTACATCATGTGTCTGTCTCAACATTAGTGGAACCACCATAGACTGATAGGAGAGTATGACAAGGTTATGTAGATGTCTCAATAACAGGAAGGCTTTTCCGAGAGCTAAAAATAAATGCTCACCTTGCCAGGGGTGGAATTTAATTTAATCGTTATGATGGTTGTATTTTCTGTGTCTGTACAGGGACTGTTGTAAGAGTAGAACAGTAAGATTTGATTGGGTCAGAACTGAAAGTAGCAGTAACGTAAACTGACAGATTAGATCTCCCTTTTACATCTGCTGGAGCAGAACATCCCCTATAGCACAGTTCCATCTCCTCCTGAGCCAGTGGCTATTGCTGCCTGCATGGGGACTTCCTGCCCTGCAGCCTGGAGCACACACAGGCGCTGGCAGAGTAGAAATGTCATCCTACGTGATTTGAGAATTCCCCTCCGTAATGTACCAGAGTAATAATGGACAATAATAAATGGGAGTCCTTGGTTCTCTTCTTTGGCTGAATATGTCTCACTGAGTCAGAAGAGACCGCATCTCGTTTTTCCAATGCGTGCTTTTGTTGGGTCAATAGAGAGACTGTTATATAGTGGTAATGTGAGCTCAGTAATGTGCGCAGGTTCTGGGGCTTTATTGTGTCCCTGCTATGTTAATTAGTATTAGTAACATGATGGATTGGCAACACGTGTACTTTCTGAGTCTTAAACCAGCCCTGAGAGTTTAGCACTCCATTAGTTACACATCACAGAAACCCAGGGATGTTTACTCAAAAAAGTATCACTTACAAGAATGAAACTTTCTAATTCATTCCTGATAGGAGTGGCAGACAGACCCTGCCCAGAGCTCTCCACTCTGCGCTGCGGCCAGGGTCATGCTGGTGTCCCATATCAAAGCTCCTTCCAGTGCTCTCCTGGGAGGAGCGCTGTAGTAGCAGCAGGCTGGGCAGCAGGGCCTTCTGGTGGAGAAGGTGGAGTGCAGAGTTTGGTGGGAGTTACATGAAGAGTTTTACCTCTTGGTGAAAGTCCTCACGAGAGAAAGGCAGAGAACTAGTCAGGCTGTTTGCTGCCCCTGCCCCATGCCCCTCTCCTCTCTACCATACCAGCCAGCAAGAGAAACTCCTCTCTGCAATCCAGAGACACAAATCAGCAATGGGCTAAGCTTCTGGAAGACCCTTCTAAAACAAATGGGGAGAAACAGCAGCGAGAGAGGCTGAGTACACCTTTTCCATAGCAAAAGAGAACACCTTGATCCTTTCATGCATCAAATAACACAAAAACTCCAGTTCTGCCCCCTAAGATGTCCCCCTAAGATGTCCTCCCTCCCCCTCCCCCCGGCCCCCCCAAGATGCAGAAGTTACTTGTCCTTCAACACTGTGGAAGAGGACCACTCAGCTTCAAGAATCACTCCTCCAGAAGACAGAAGCAGCTCTATTTCTGTTTTGTTTTGGTTGTTGTTGTTTTAATGCAATCTTTCTCTAATCACACAGCAACCTAATGGACCCAGGAATGGCTGTCTTTCTTGCACATATCCTTGATCCCCATCTCAATCTTCTTTGCCTCAAAACTACCCTGATATGGTAATGCTTGTCTTCCCAGTATTACCCTCAAAAATTCCATCACGGAAATCCACAAGCATGACCACATAAATAATGCAAAAACAAATGCCAACATCACTTTCCAGCAAATCAGTTTCTTGCTGTGGTCATCATCAGTAGTAACAAATACTCTGCAGTGATTCTGTATCCTGGATGAACGCATGGAATTATCCTTCAACATTAATAATTAGCAGATCCATGGGCCTTATTCTGGCCTGGTATTCTTCTGTTTAGTTTTTGGCATCACTTATAGTATATGGAAACACAAATGATTTGTGCAGCTGAGCTCACGAACAGTAGCAGCTGACCTGATTACAATGAGTTGAGTGGGCCCCATGTAGAAGCCAATTTGTTGCAAATTCCAGAAATATTAAGTCAAGTAGATGATTACAATCAGTGAAGAAACATTAAAGCTAGTTCCAGATTGTAATTGAATTATTTTTACTCTATAAATTGTAGTTTTATATTGAATTATGCCTGGGTAGTTTGACTGAGTCTGTTCGGATTAAATATGCATATCTCTGAAGTGGATTTGTCTGTGTGTATTATTATAGAATCATAGAATCATTTGAGTTGGAAGAGACATTTACAGGTCATCTAGTCAAGTCACTAATTGATCCTATTGACCTACAGACAAACCAAGGATGTTCTTCTGAGTTCAGTTTAGTGAAAGTAATGTTCCTGCAGTAGGAAAGCCTTCTCTTTGTTCACTTTTGAGTCTCAACCAAGCCAAGAAAATTCTACATTGCCACGTGAAGCAGGCAAACTGTATGGATTTCTACTCACTGTGCTGATCTTGCTGTACTGGCAGTCAAAAAGAAATTCTATTTTAACTTGAAAAGTAAAGATGGTAACTCCATGTCTTGCTTGGAGCAAAAATATTTTCAGTATATTAAATTCACACTGTCATCTGAATGAATACTTTAAGAACTGCTGTGAGTTTTTTGTTGTTTGTTGGTTGGTTTTGGTTTTGTTTCAGTTTGTTTTTCATTTTTTGGGGGGGGATGAGATCACCATTAACAGTGCTGCTTTCCTACAAAGCTAAAAGACAATCTCAAATAATTTTAAAAACTAACAACATTGAGAGGGATATTAATCAGAGCTATGGTAGGTCCCACGATACACAGCATGTCACAATAGTAGGTCTACCATTCCAGCATTTGAACCACCATGAGTAACTCACCCCGGACAAGCTGGATGCCCTGGCAAGAAGGACCAATTTGTTATTGCTGCAGAGAAGGCAGATCAGCAGGTGGCAAGGCACTCCAGCACTGCAGATCACTTCATCAGCTCTTGGTACATCAGACAAGGATGATAAAAATCAGAGTACAGTGGTGACTCTTTGCAGCCTGCTCTTAGGCAAGGACATTTTTGCACAACCAGGTAAATGATCCTTTGGCTCTGTAGCGTTAGCAGTGCAAGCTTACAAGCTTGCATTTTATGTTGAACTTTGCACACTGCAGCACTAAAACTTGACAGCAGCCTCTAAGCAATGCCAAAATACAAGCAGGCAGGTCCAATCATAATCCTCTGCAGGATGCTGTGCTCTGCAGTCATTTCCTGCTTCTCACATGTGAAGGTAACAGACACAGCTAAAAGGGCTGACACGGTCTTTATGGCTTGGCACATCTCTAATAAAAAAGGCCTTGATCATAGGAAGAAAGGGGCAGTGTGGGATATAAATACTGGAGAAACTGGGAACTCCTATGGCAGGCAGAACATCTGTTTATTGCATTTTTCAGTGTTTTATTTTCAGTTGCCTGTGGCAAAGAACCAGGACTTTTACCAGTGCAAATTGTGCTCAGTCATAAACATAGAACTATCCTTGTAAGGTACTTTCAGCTTAATAATGCAGCATCTCTGTTAGAGGGCAGTGGCAGAGTCAGAAGTCAAGGCACAGGGCACCGTTCATAAGGAAAGTATTTTACTTAAATGTGAGGGGATTTATTTTGTACGAACATTGGTACTTAATGCTACATGAAGGAAAATTTTAAGAAAAGCTTCTTGTGGTAAAACAATCTGCTCTAGGTTCCTCCACAAAAACCCTGCAACAATATTAACACACTGACATTCACGTCATGGAATGAGTTTTGCTAACCTATGGTTATTTCTGCATTGTATCTCAGAGCAATATCACTACTGAATGGGAAAGAGGATATGTTCCAAAAAATTTTATTGTTAATGGGAATATCAGAGAACACCTCACTCAGCAGAGGAGTCCATAAGGAAATCCACTTGAGGCCACATTGAAGGTATTACTGTCCTTGGTTTAGTCTTCATTTTATGCACACCAGCAAAAAGTGTTACATGGTGAACTCACTTCTCAGCAATGCAATGCTGTTTTATTAAATACACCTTTGGTGGGTCTCCAGGTCAGCCAAAGACCTGAGAATGAAGTAACACAAAGAGCAGAGTCACTCAGTAAAATGTAGATCCTATTCAAACTCAAAACATGCTGGAGCAGAAACAGCATGGGTTGGATCTACCAAAAAAGAGCCAACTACGAGGTTAGAAAACCAATCTATGGCCACTTGCATTGCTCACCATTCTTGCATACTGGAGATGGGCAACTAGGTTCTCTGCAGAAACTATCTCCCAAACACCGTTGTCCTGAACAACCATACAAAAATTTGTTTGTCAAGGCCATGGAATGAGGCAACTAGGCCAGAGTAGACCACTGTGTGTGTCTTCTGCCCATGTCCCAGACATATATCACATGGGTAGATATGACCAGATAAATTAGACAGTCATGCTGTATTGTCAGTAGTAACAATTTGGCTAAATGCATGTCACTGTGTACTCTTCCCATAATGAAAGAAAGGATGCTAAAGAGACCAAGCTTTCCAGTTCCTGGAGCTGCAACAGGAATCAGCAGAAATGGTGACGAGGGGAACTTTCTGTGCTCTTGGAATGTAGGGATCACCTGAAGAGAGACCTAAAAGAAGAGGTGGGTAATCCAGTTTTCACAGCAACCTGTCTCCCAGCAGTTTCATCCCCACACCTACTACAGAGAATGAGGTGGTTAAAAGTTTGTCACAAAGCTATGTTCTTTACTCTCAATCCCACCAAATGCTATCATTAGTAAGGGTGGCCCAGGCCATCTCCGATCAGCTCTCGTCCTGACAGTTTTAGTCAGTCCTTAGTTTAGTCAAACTAGTCTTCTGGGAATTTCTCAGTCCCCTCCTGACTCACTAGCACCTGTGACACTTGCTGACTTTGCGTAAGCTTGTGTTTTTCGTTGTATCCTAACATGCTGGGTAACACAAACATTTGCTCCTTGGGACCAAGACTTTCAATATGATATTAAACACAAGCACTGTTAGCATCAGAAGACCACATCCGAGAGCAGTAGTACCTAAAATGGATTTACACAACTAGTATTAGCGTATGCATATGTAAACCTGAAGTTAAATTTAGACATGGGTCATGACTGGTTGTTTCAGTACTCACCTATCCAGCCCTACTGTCAGATTCTATGATTTTATCAAAAAGCAGGTAGAGAGGTAGGCTCATTTAAGCAGACACCTTGGCTGTTTTCACAGACTGGGAAACAACCCACCAACAGATCAAACCTACACTGCCACTACCATGCTTCAATAACTAAGACCAAAGGGCAGTGTAGTTAGGATATTTTTAAGACAAATAAGATATATTTCTAGATACATTTCCTACCAAAAGGCCAACTCCACAGGGAGGGTGTAGCATGGACTACTTGGTACAAAGAGAAAAAGAAAACCTTGGAACACCTTAATTCCACTATTCCACAGATTTTGTTTTAAGTAAAAAATGCTCATCATTTGAAAGATTCAAGAGTACTGCTGTATTTTGCCCTGTCTCCACTTTCTGGACAGATTTACAGTTTATCCTATGACGGAAGACAGAGGACACTGAAATAATCAAATATGGACTATAACTAAGGGAGCTCAAGATGCTGAGTATCAAAAGAAGGTCTTGAAATATCTGAATCAGAGTTGGCTGAGGAAAAGGCTTTCCTGCTCACATCAAAAAGCAGCTAGTAGGATTCAGCAGTTATGTGCACAGAGGACCTCATTTAAAACAGCGTACAGATTACTCACATTTGTCACAGACATTGCTAGATATCTCTGGATTCATTAGCTACCAGCCCACTTTTTTCCAACTGTTGCCTTTCTTTCTACTGAAAAAAAAATAATAATAATAAAATTGGCAATATACACTGTGCAAGCAGAGAAGAAGAATAAGTCTGCTGAATGATAATGGAGAAGAGCATTGTTAAATATTCTAACACTCAACACACCTGATGAGTCAAAGGACTAAGCATACTTAGTCGGGTATTCATTTATTTTGGGTGTGGGATAGGGGCCCTTTCCACAGGCAGATAGGATAAACAAAACACCTTTTTGTGAAAGAGAAGTTCAAATCCAAGTCATGAGCACGCATGTATGCATGGTGTAAGCTCGTCTAAACTGTATGCATAAGCTAGTGGATGTGTACACAGCACTGTATGTTGTTGTTTGTTTCTGATCTCTTCCCACTAGATGGAGTCGGGGACTGCGGTAGTTCCTGCTGCAGCTGTCTTCCAAGGCCGTTAGTAATGGCTGTGTGTCTGTGTGCAAGATAGTGATGTTAACAATCTGAGTGTGTTTAGTTATGAGTTGATTTTCTGGCCTTCAGATGTGTATTGAAAATGGCACACTACTCCGAGGAGAGCATTTAGGGGTTTGACGATTTATTCAGGAGCTACTTTGTGATTCTAAGGTCACAGATCTAGAAAGGCTGGTACCCAGCAATTAGCATGTTGATGAATAAAGATGATAGTGCAAAATTAGAAATAGGCTGTTTGTTCCTGAAGACCTTGAAGTATTGTACAGGATGGGTCCAAAACACCCCATGACAGCCTGAGTCTTATGTCAAATGTGACACCAAAACCACTTTCTCAGTGCAAAATCTACTAGGAGTGCCAGCCAGCAGATAATACTGATTCATACACCCAAGGCTGCACAGTTGGATCTATCATTTGCTTGCCTTCATTTCATCAGCGGAAAAAGCACCAGAAGAGCCAAGCCACAGCCTTATTCCTGCCTCCAGTCTTTTTGCCAGTGAAACAGAGGACCCTGGTGGTGAAACAGAATCATTGTCATCATTCATGTTGTTGATCCTGGCCAGGATTAGGGTAGTGTTGCAGTGTGAACCATGAAAGCTGACCTTTACAAGCAACAAATTCCATGTAGTACTTGAAAACTTCTTGGCCTTGAACTGTGAAAATGGCCTCCTGAATAACCACATCTACCATGCCAGCCCCACAGGTTACACTGATTTATATAGGCATGTCAGTAAGGCTAAGTAAGAATGAAGGCATATGAAATGCTACAAGATTAGTGTTAGCAGAAGACTGAAAAGCAAAGGTCTAAGTCATTTTGTGTGGGGAAACATTAAAGTCCCTACAGGAAGATGGTCACACATCCTCTTCTGAGCATGGAGGTGGCACTGCCTGATTGCAGGTTCCTCCTTCCCCTTGTGGAGATTTCTAGACCTAGGTATAGAAATGAACTACTTTGAGGCATCACAGGAAACTTTTCGAAGAGGTGAAGGGTTGCTGTTCCCTGAGAATCTTACAGAATAATTCACTCCCAGCACAAATTGTGGGGAAAATTTATTCTCTGCTTATATTCTAAACTAACCCTTGTCTGCTAGCGAAGATGTGTTCATTCAAATACACCATTAAGTTGTTAGGCATAAGGAGATGTCAGAGCAGCCCTTGCTCGCAAACCAGCACTTAACAGTGAAAGACTCAGATAAGATCTCCACTGCTTTATGATAATACCCACAGAAAAGATGGCTGTGAAATGGTTAATTTGCTGAAAGATCTCAAAACAGCTTGGATTCCTGTCATGTAGGGCCCTGCCAAGGGCTCACATCCAATCCTAGATGTGAGTTATCTCCGGTGTGTGTGGCCATGGGAAGGAGAGATCTTCCCTTGAGCAGCTGCACATTCAGAGCACTGCTGCGAATCTGACCAGTGTGCAGATGGGGTTGAGGGGGAGCAGGAACAGGAAATGGCCTGTGATGTCTTCACCATATGATGACAGCCACCACTGGGTCACCAGGCTGTTTGATGCAGAAAAGTAGCTGGTTGCCAGACCAAAAGCATGAAGGCGACATCTCGGCTGGCTCCCATACAGCAATCTGGGGATGACGAAGAGAATTGTTATTCACCTCACATTAAAAAAAAAAAAGAGAGAGAGAGAAAGAAAGAGAGATGGTAAAGATATTATTGGTATTATTTTCCATTTTGATAGCTTGAGTTTTCGCTTACAAATTATGAACAAAGTGCAAAATCCAAGAGTCTTTCTGGGTTGCTACTGGAGAACAGCTCAGTTTGTTTTGCATACTGCTTGCCAAAAGACTTGTCTTTCTTTTGACAGAGGGCCTGGCAGTCACCACCCGTGCCTCAAACTACTGTCATGCATTTGATATCAGACCGCACAGTAAATCCAGCTGGCAAAAAAAACAGCAAAACCAGGAGCAACATTTGGCAGGTCCCCGTCACAAATTGCTCCTCCAGGAGCTCGCAGCACCAGGCGCTTTCAGAGGTTCTCAGGGAGCGCTGCAGGAACTTGGGGAGAGGGGGGTGCGATGTCCCCCATCCCCGCTCTGCTCCTATCACCTATCGTGATCTGACACAGGGAAGCTCCTGGGGCTCCCCGGGATTAGGGAAGGGACGCCCAGTGCTGTGACGTCACACCATCCCTTGGTGACGTCACTGAGGGTCCGGCACGGCGCGCGGCACCGCCGCTAGGTGGGGCCGTTTGTCCGAGGGAGAGGTTCCAACTAAGCGGTGGGATGCCGTGCATCCCGTTCAGCCCGGCTCCCACCTGCGGAACGTCACTCCTCTCTGCCCTAAGGTATGTGTCCAGATTGGGCTGAAACGGTGCCAGGAGGCTTTATTCTGTCGAGGACGAGGCCATGCCTTTGATGTCCAGGTTAACCTTTGCAATACTGTTGTACTTGTGTTTGCCTTAGGCATATGCTTGGATAACACACACTGTGGTCATTAATGACCACGTTAATGACCTTTTTCTCCCCTAAAGCTCAGCTCAGTGATGCATTCAAAGACAGTTGCAGTTACAGACATTTGGAGGGGAAAAACACAAGCCCATTTCATAGAATCATAGAATCATAGAATCATAGAATCACAAGGTTGGAAACGACCTGCAAGATCATCTAGTCCAACCATCTTCTCATTACCTCTGCTACCACAAGCACTAAGCCGTATCTCATAGCTCCTCATCCAGACACCTCTTGAACACTGCCAGGGATGGCGACTCCACCACCTCCCTGGGCAGCCATTCCAGTGCCTGACCACTCTCTGAGAGTAGAAGTTCTTCCTTATGTCTAATCTAAACCTCCTCTGGTACAACTTGTGGCCATTTCCTCAGGTCCTGCTCGCTACCTGGGAGAAGAGGCCAAATCCCTCTTCACTACAACCTCCCTTCAGAAAGTTATACAGTGCAATGAGGTCTCCCCTGAGTCTCCTCCAGACTGAACAATCCCAGCTCCTCCAGCTGCTCCTCATAAGACTTGTGCTCCAGACCCCTCACCAGTTTCGTTGCCCTTCTCTGGACACGTTCCAGGGCCTCAATGTCTTTCCTGTACTGAGAGGCCCAAAACTGAAAACAGTACTCAAGGTGTGGCCTCAACAGAGCTGAATAGAGAGGGATGATCACCTCCCTGCTTCTGCTGGCCACACTATTTCTAATGCAGGGCAGGATGCCATTGGCCCTCTTGGCCACCTGGGCACACTGTCGGCTCATGTTCAGCCAAGAATCAACCAACACCCCCAGGTCCCTTTCCTCCTGATAATCATCCAGCCACTTCCCCCAAGCCTATAATGCTTCCCGAGGAGTGCTTCCCAAGGAGCACTCAAATGTGTTGTACACACAATTCACTTTCGGATGAACTCACACATTGCCAGCATGAGGAGGGGGGGACTTGAGCTGGAAGGCTGGAGCACATGCCAGATCTTCAGCATCAGTGATTTATTTATTTATATTTTGTGAAACTAAATTGTGGAGGACTAATTGTATTCAGTTGCATACAAATTAAATCCAGGTCACCATGTCTGGCTGCTGGCTGCTGCTCTTAGGGTGTGCAAGGGTCTGTGAAGCAATGCTGCAGAGGAGGTGAGGACTCAGAGCCGGATGGGGTGGTTGTGCTGCTCTCACCACAGTCACAGCCACAGCTATTTCCCCTGTCGCCAGACCAGTGTGACAGTAGAAATGGTGAAAATCTGTTAAAACAGCAGCCAGCAGTGATGGCCAAATCATGAAATAGGCAAATGCCAGACAATAACTCAACAAGCAGAACATTTGCCTGAGATTTCAGATCTCAAGTACATACCAATCATCTGGGGAGTTAGTTGTAGCTTTCCATACCCATACATCAAGGAAGCCTGCCAAAACCTCACGTAGTGAGCTTTCCAGGGGAAAGAAAGGAGCACAGGCAGGCAGAGAGAGGCCAGCCCAGCTCACCTCCTGGCTTCTGCTGTAGAGCTCCCCATTCCTTTTTGAAGATAGCAGCAGCATGCACATCACTCTAAAAACACGAGGCAATACTGCTCCCCAAAGGTCACTGATAGTTAGAATGTCTCCCCACTCTCCCTCATTACCAGTATTTGTACCAAAGTCCTGCAAATCATCCCTAAATCCCTACATTCCTATTTGTTCACCAAATGATAGCTACTGATAGCTACTCTATGATCACACAGATGAGAACAGCACAAGGAGGTATGAGATGATTGGATACAGAGAAATGTCATTTTCTGATGTATTTGTGCTTTTGACAGGAAAAAAAAAGGAAAAGGAAAAGGAAAAAGAAAAGGAAAAAGGAAAAGGAAAAGGAAAAGGAAAAGGAAAAGGAAAGGAAAAGG
>NW_024885264.1:5771-14824 GCF_019232065.1 Centrocercus urophasianus | reverse complement strand
CTGGAGCACCTTGAGGTCCCATAGCATCGATCTCAGCCTGGAGCACCGCAGCTCCCCACGTTCCCGTTATTATTGGCATCACTGTGTGCAGACCCAGACGTCTGTGCAGCCTCTGGTGGTGCTGTGATGCTCTGCCCCGTGCCGTGCAGGACAATACGGCTGCACAGCGAGCGCGTCCCTCTCCTCCCATTTCATTTCCATTTCAACCTGACGCCGTTTCATCTCGTCAAATATCCCCGTGCTTCCTCCTACATCCTGTTAGTGTCCTCCCGACTCCGCTTTGCCTCCAGCCGACACAAATCTCCCCTTCTCACATCTCCTCGTCTGCACGCTCCCCCCAGGCCTCCAATTATCCCCTCCATCCATCTCTGCAGCTCCTTTCGCTCTCCCTCCGCTGTTCCAAAACGGAATTGTGGAAATGGGGCATGGCACTGCAGCTGGAGGACCTCAGCGGTGGGCTGGAGCTGCAACGCACCGCTTTCCTCCCCGCGTCCATCTTTCAGCTCCTTCCTGATGTCGTGTGTGGCAGCTCACGCCTTCCCAGGAATCGTTTGTGCTCGAGGGGACAGGAGGCACCGAGAAGCCCTGAGCCACATCCTTCGGTGCAGGCAAGCACCCAAAGCTCCGTGCCACGGTCCCTCCCCAGTGCGCAACCCAACTGCAGTGTGCGCTGCTCCCAGCAATGGGAAGCGGAGCTTTTTGGATGGGATGCAGCAACACTGAGAGGCACTTCCCCCTTGGAAAAAGGTTGGGCGTAAGAAGTGTGGAATTGAGCAGCAGAGCTGGTTTGGGAGGTTCCCCCAGTGCCACCACAGGGCTGCTGTGAGCTTTGGCACGGCACTGACTGTTGAGAGTCTCCTTATCTGGCTCTGGAGCTTCAGTAGAGCGTGGCATTGCCCGTGAGCCTCTGTACAGCACAGCCACACACAGAATCTCTCCTTGCATGGCTGCAGAGTTTTGGCACAGCACGGCACTGCTCACAGGGCCCCTCCTCGTCCATCTGCAGAGCTCTGGCACGGCACAGCACTGCCCATGAGCTTTGGCACAGCACAGCCATCTGCTGGGTCCCTCCTTTCCTGGCTCTGGAGCTTTGGCACCGCACAGCACTGCTTGCAAACTCCAGCACAGCACAGCACTGCCCACAGGGCCCCTCCTCGCCCATCTCCAGAGCTTTGGCACAGCACGGCGCACAAGCTCCGGTACAGCACTGCCCACGAGCTCTGGCACGGCACTGACTGTCCACGAGCTCCAGCATGGCACTGCCCACTCCTCCCTCACCGTTCCAGGGTCTGAGCACACGCTCGTTGGCCAGGCACGCTCGCGGGGGAGCACGGAGATCAGGCAGAGCCAGGCAGGTCAGGAAGCGCACGCAGGGCCGCGCACACACACACACACACACACACACAGAGTGATGAGTGAAGGAGCCGTCTGCCAGCAGCACATTCTGCAGCACTTTTCTCTCTTGGCTAATCAGCTACTGAAAGAAGAGCTCCCTGCGCCCGGCCAGCGCTCGCCCCCCGCCCGGCTCAGCTGCGCTGCGGAGGAGGGAAGTGGGCTTGGAACGGCCGCCGCGCTCCGAGGAGCACTCAGCGCTCCTTCATTCATTATCCACTGACATATGGAATAGTCATTGTGGGAGGAAACAGAACCAAACAAAAGCCCCAAACTGCTTCCTCCCAGCGAGGCCCTGACAGCCGCGGCAGCTCGCGGCCATTCATCTCCGTGCCGAGCGCCGGGGGGAGCGCCGGCACCGCGGGCACCCGCACTGCTGTGCCACCGGGAGCCCCGCAGGCACCGCGGGCTGAGCACCCGGCCAGGAAACCGCCGGGGTTTTGTTGTGTCTCTGCTCGGAGCTCACGGCACAGCGGCCGGGCGCGCGGCCAGGAGGAGCTGCCAAGCGAGCGGGAGCGCGGGGCAGCGCGGGGCCATTACTCTTTATTAAGGAGCTCGGAGCCCCCGCGCAGGCGCTGAGTGACAGCAGCACGGCTCTGGGCGCTCCGGGGGCACCGTGGGATGTTTTCCCAGCCGTGCTGCTTGTGGGGTCGGCTGTGGGCACAGCGATGGGTCGGACGGCGGCAGCCCCACGGGGGGGGGAGCGGTGCCGTAGCATCGCCCGGTGTCGGGCAGCCACCTGCAGGTGACAAGGTGCAGCAGGGCTGACTCTACCTCGACTTGGTGTATGGTGTCCCTGGGCACCCGGTGCTGGGGGCGATGGATGGGGACACCGCTCCCGCAGCTCCGTGGGGGGAAATGGGGAGGGATGGCCCGCTGTCCCAGCGCAGCTGCAGGCGCTGTGCCCACATCAACACTCGTTGCCATGCTTTCCCGAGGGCTGCACAGGGGTGGGTGTGGGATGGGAGCCCCCCGGTGCATCCCGTTCATTCACCGTTTGCTCCCAATGCCTGCGGGTGCGATGGGCTGAGCCCCATCTGCAGGGCCCTCAGGGGCTGCGTGCAACCTCCAGTATCTCTTTTGAGAGCACCGCGGTCCTTTGAGGGGGATGAGGCCGCTCATTAATAAGGATGAGCTCACGCATTCATTAGAACGACGCTACGGAACAGAAGCTGGGGGTCTCAATGAAGAAAAGATAAGGAGAAATGGAAGATAACGGCCCCTGCTGCAGCACGGAGGGACGAAGCCGGGGCAGCGCGGGGCGACGAGCGCAAAGCGGCCACAGGAAGCAGCAGCAGCACCGGGGATCTTCTGGAGGAGAGATAAATACAATCGCAGAGGGCAGGGGGCTGGGAGCGGGGAGCAGGAACAAAGCCACTGGAAGCTGCTCTGATGTCAACAGGTTCTGAATCAGCTCTCCCCCCACGGGGGCCCTGCACCGGGACCGGCTGGGGAGGGGGGAGACCTCGGATTCCTGCATGAAAGGGTTTTTTTTCCTGGGTTATGCTGGAGACATTACACAAGTGTATGTTTTCTATAGTCATATATTTCCCCTCTCTCTAAATCTCTATTCCAGACCCGGGGGCTGCCGGCAGCTCCAGCGCCAACCCAGGTGGGCCTCCAGCGTCCAGCCCCGGGGCACGGTGTGCTCCAGGCCCCCCTCGTGTCTCCAGAGCCAGGGCTGAGGCCTTTCACTGGCTGCAGGGCCCAGGAGCCGCTGTGCTGGCGCTCAATGCCCCGCTGCACCACACCGTGCCTTCATACACCGCCACGATACACCGCACAGTTCTGCAATACGCCGTGCCACAGAATCACAGAACGTAGCCCAGCTTGGAAGAGATCTGTAAGGATCCGTTAGATCCGTAAGGATCTGTAAGAGCACCTCCCCTACGAGGACAGGCTGAGGGAGTTGGGCTTGTTCAGCCTGGAGAAGAGAAGCTGCGGGGTGACCTCATGGCAGCCTATCAATACCTGAAGGGAACCTACAGCCAGGAGGGGAGTCAACTCTTGAAAAGGGCTGACAACAGCAGGACGAGGGGAAATGGATCCAAGTTGAAGGAGGGAAGATTGAGGTTGGATGTTAGGGGGAAGTTCTTTACAAGGAGAGTGGTTGGGCCCTGGAACGGGCTTGGTGGCCCGTCTGGGCAGGGGTTTTGGAACTACATGATCCTTGAGGTCCCTTCCAACCCGGGTGATTCTGTGATTCTGTGATCATCAAGTCCACTCCTGGCAACTGGGCTACGAATACTCGAAATGGGACCGTGCACTCTCAAAATAGGGCCGTAAGACCTCAAAAAAGGATTCCGAGCCCTCAAAATGCCCTGATGTACAACACCACGGCCCGACATACCGCGCCATTCTGCAATACACCTTGCCATGCCCCGATATACCGTGCCACAGAATCAGGGAATGTATCCCGACTTGGAATGGACCCATAAGGATCATTGAGTTCAACTGCTGGCAATAGTGGTAGGACTTAAGATGGGGCCGTGATCTCCCCAAATTAGGGCCATAAGCCCTCAAAATGGGGCTATGAACCCTCAAAATGTCCCAAAACATTACGCCATGTTCCAACGTACCAGACCATGCCCCAGTATACCACACCATGTCCCGATATACCATATCACAGAATATATCCCGACTTGCAAGGGACCCGTAGGGATCATGAAGTTAATTTCCTAGCAATGGGGCTAGGAGTTCTCAAAGTAGGACTGTGATCCTTCAAAAAAGGGCCATAAGCCCTCAAAATGGGGTTCTGAGCCCTCAAAACGCCCCTTATACCACGCTGCACCCCGGTATATCGCACCACAGAATCAGGGAACGTGTCCCAACTTGGAAGGGACCCATCAGGATCATCAAGTCCAACTCCTGCCAATGGGATATGAGTTCTTAAAATGGGCCCACGATCTCTCAAAATAGGTCAGTAAGCCTCAAAATGGGGTTTTGAAGCCTCCGAATGCTCCAATGTAGCACGCTGCGCCCCAATATAGCAGGCTGCACCCCAATATAGCAGGCTGCACCCCAATATAGCACACTGCACCCCAATATAGCAGGCCGTGCCCTCAAAGCTCACCAAAGGCCCTCAAGCTGCCCCCACAAACCTGTCCCAGCACCTTCCAGTGAACCCAGAGCCCGGCAATAGGGCCAGACCGAACGCCCCCGCGCGCTTGGCGCTCACCCCATCCCGACCCCAGGGCTCTGCAGGAGCAGCTGATTTGCGCCAACGGCGTTAATTGATTTAGCAGACGATTAAGAAAGGCAATGAAGTTGGTCTGGAACGAGCCAAGCCAAGGAGCATTCTGCGGCCCGGCATCCTGCTGCCTCTTGCACAAGCAGTTTCCAACCTCCCGCGCCAGGCACTGCGAGCGCTGCGCTCCATCACCAGCCCCCCCCGGCCCCGCTGGGTGCCAGCAGCGAGCTGCAGGGTGGGCAGCCCCCCTTCACACCCAGCGTCCTTTGACCCAACGTCCCTCCCTCTGGGTTTGCACGGAAGACGACGCAGCAAGAAATCCACCAGCCCTATGTTGCATCCACAAGTTGGCAGGCGGTCCTACCTCCTCATCCGAGCTGTCCTCCACGTACTCATCCGGAACGCTCAGACCCTCGCCATCCTTTGGAGGGGGATCAGCCCCCAGGGCTTTGCTCTTCCTGGGAGCCCCTTTGACCTGAAAGAGAAGAAAGCAGCTCAGCAAGGGCCCGCCACGTGAACCTTTGTGCTTTTGGGTTCGCGCCGCGCAGCGCTCACGGCTCCTCGGGGACGGCGCATTACAGGGAAGGAAGGAAGGAAAGAAAGGGCTCATTAAGCGCCGCGCACTTCTGCTCATCTGGGACCACGAAGACAGAAAGTTCATCAGCCCCCGTCTGAGGACGGGCTGCCGAGCCGCGCTCTGACAGCTGCTCAGCTCACAGCGCCGCATTCCCACTCACTGTGCTCACAGCCTTTCCTGTCTCGGCTGCTTCCCCAGCCTGGCTATGCCCAGAGCAGATCTCAGAGCTCTGCACAGCCCCTCTCTGCTCACATGAGCTCGGTGCCACCCGATGAACCTGGGGGGAAACAGCCCTGAATTGTGGGAAGAGCGCGGACGCAACGCCCTGCAAGGTGTGCGGAGGGCCAAGGGTGAGGTGCTGCGAGGTGCTGCGAGGTACGAGTGCATGGAAGCTCTGCAAACGCAGACTGTGGAAAAACAGATGCTGGGAAGGGTTTCTGGAGGTCTCTGCTCCAGTAAAGCCAGCTTCCAGGCTCCATCAGGGCGCTGAGCGCTGCGTTTGGTGATGCATTTCCCATTTCTCCGTGGATGGAGACCTCATCGCTGCCTGGGTGCCATCCCAGAAATCCACCAGGACAAGAGCTCCTTCCTCACCTCCATCCAAGGATTCCCCTTTTGCTCTGCCCCCTGTCCCTGGGCAGGACAACAGCCTGGCTGCCTCTCCCTGCCAGCTCAGCCCTTGTGCCCTCTGTCCCTGCACCAAACCAGGTCCTCAAATGGACCCAGAGCACGGATGGCGCACTGAGGTGCCACCCTCATCCCTGTTGGCAGGCAGGCTCTCGCTGTGCCCAACACGAGGTCGGTGTTGCCGTGGACACCTGCAGCCCCCCAGTTCACCTCTCCTGAGCTGCTTCCGTGAACTGAACCCCACTCAGGTCAGTTCTGAGCCCAGTGTGGGATGTGCTGCCCCTGAGCTCCACCAGGCGCCCGCCAGCCCTACCCTGCACTGCTCCGACTGCTCCCCGTGGCTTAGAACAGATCTTCTTAGGAAGGAATTCTTTACTGTGAAGCCGGTGAGATACTGGAGCAGGTTGCCCAGAGAGGCTGTGGATCCCACCATGGAGGTATTGCAGGCTGGATGGGACTGTGAGCAACCTGGTCTGGTGGGCAGTGTCCCTGGCTACAGGAGAGGTGGGTGGAAATAGATGGTCTGAAAGATCCCTTCCAACCCAAACCATTCCACGATTCGATGACGAGTCTACGATCCCAGGTACACACAGAGCCAGCAGAACCTCTCCCCACCTGGCAGCACAAGGGCAGGGCTCACTGGATCAGCACAAGGGCCGCCTCGCCCTGCCCCACACACAGGTCCTTTCCTACAGATGGGCTCTGCCAAGGCTCTAGCTTACACAGAGTGCTGGAGATGGGCGCACAACGCACTGGGGGTCAGCAGAGCACACAGCAATCTCAGCTGCCAACCCAAAATCACAGAGGCCTCGATGGACTGAGGGCAGCAATGGGGCAGCACGAAACCAGCCTCACCCCGGGCACTGGGCACTGCGAGAGGCTGCTCTGCCCCGAGGGCACTCCACTTCTTTTCCATCCTCCTTTTTTCTTCATTTCTTTTCCCTTCTCCATTTCTTCTCCCCTCCAGCACCCGCACTGGGCAGAACGCCTCCGGCAGCGTGAAACCAACCTCACTCCAGGCACCACAAGCAGCTGCTCTGCCCCGAGCGCACTCCACTTCTTTTCCAACCTCCATTTTTTTCTCCATCTCTTTTCCCTTCTCCATTTCTTCTCCCCTCCAGCACCCGCACTGGGCAGAACACCTCTGGCAGCAGCACGGAGCTCGGGGCCACGGCACGGAGAACCTTTCCCTGCAGCGCCGGGACGGCCCCGAGCGCCGCGTGGGTGCGAGGAGCCGGCAGCTCCTTCCCTGGAAAAGAGATTCGCTCCCCCATCGATGGGGCGGGGGGTGGGGGGGGGGGGGGCCCGGGGACCCTGGTGAGATCGGGTTTACGGGAGGATTCGGTGCAATAATCGCAAAAGCAGCCCCGGCAACGTCCCTCGTGGGAGCCGTAAAGTCCGCGCAGTGTGCGATCACCTTCTGCTGTGCGCGGGGAGAGGGGTGGGAGAGCGCCTGGAAAATCCCGGCCCGGCAAGAGGATGAGATTACTGCAAAAACAAAGGGCTTTATTAAAAAATTTAAAAAAAAAAAAAAAAAAGAAAAAAAAGAAAAAAATAAAAAGGGAGATTGGAGATAAGTTTTTTTCCAGGCGTTTGGCGCTGCAGTGGCTTTGGCCGCTAGTTTCCATCTCTCCCTCTCTCCTTCCCCCTCTCTCCCTCACCGCGATGCGCCGCGGTTCCGCGGGGGCCCCCAGGCACAGAGCTGTGCCCAACTGCTCTGCCCTACTCTGCCATCAGGGTGGGCACAGAAGGACCCCCTGAATACGGCACAAAGGCAGAAGCGGCCCGCAGCCCTGGAAGGAGCTCCGTTCCCAGCACTGCTACAGCTGATACCTGGGAAACGACAAAACCCTCACTATTTTGACCCCAAAAGTCCATCTGAAGCAGACGGAGGGGCTCGGGAGGAGCGCAGACACGCTCCATTTGCTCCAGGCACACCGCACTCCTCTCTGCTCCCCCCGGTTTGCTTCCAGATCCCTGCAGCTGAGATCGTTCCACCAGAGGGCAGCAAGCAGGACGGACCCGCTGCCGAAGCCAACAAAATAAACCCCAAATGCTCCCCCAGCGCCACAGCACAGCCACGGCTCGGGGATGGGGGCACAGAGCTGCATCCCATCGGGCTGGGATGCTGCCCAGGGACGTGGGGGTGTCACCATTCCCAGAGGTGTGACACTGGAGGACACGGGTGGGGGGTAATATTGGTGCAGTTTGCCGGTGAGCCCCAAGCTGAGCGCTGTGGTTGATTCAATAGAAGGGAAGGATGGCATCCAGAGGGGACTGGGGAGGTGAGGAAGGGGCTCACGGGAACACAGCGAGGTTCAATAAGGCCAAATGGGCGGTGCTGGGTTCAAGGAAATGCCAGATTTGGGCACAGAGCGGGGCTGATGGAGAGCAGCCCTGAAGGAAGGACCTGAGGGTCCTGCGGAGGACAGCTGATGAGGCAGCAGCGTGTCTGTACAGCCCAGAGACCAACTGAATCACGGCCGATAAAGAGAAGAGCACAGGCAGAGAGCAACACAACACAGGGGAATGGCTTCAACCCGACAGAGGGCGGGTTGGGGTCAGACGTGGGGAAATCCTTCACCCAGAGGCAGTGCAGCCCCAGCACTGCTGCCCGGAGCTGTGGGTGCCCCAGCCCTGGAGGTGCCCCACGCTGGGGGTGGGCACTGGGCAGCCTGAGCTGGGGGGCAGCCAGCCCACGGCAGGAATGGGGCTGGGGGGTCCCTTCCATCCCAACCATTCTGTGGTTCCGTAGTCTTTAAGGATTCTTCCTGTCCAACGATTCCATGGCTCTGTGATTCTTAAGGACCCTTCCAACCCAACCACTCCACAGTTCTATGACCTTTCAAGACCCTGCCAACGCAACCCATCCCATCCCATCCCATCCCATCCCATCCCATCCCACAGCTCCATGATCTTTAAGGACCCCTCCAACCCTACCCAACCCAACTCAACCCATGGTTCTATCATCTTTAAGGACCCTTCCAACCCTACCCCAACCCAACCCAACCATTCCATGGTCCTACGACCTTTCAAGACCCTTCTAACCCAAGCCAATCCATCCCACAGCTCTATGATCTTCAAGAACCCCTCCAACCCTACCCAACCCAACTCAACCCATGGTTCTATCATCTTTAAGGACCCTTCCAACCCTACCCCAACCCAACCCAACCATTCTATGGTCCTACGACCTTTCAAGACCCTTCTAACCCAACCCATCCCATCCCACAGCTCTATGATCTTTAAGGACCCCTCCAACCCTACCCA
>NW_024885264.1:0-5671 GCF_019232065.1 Centrocercus urophasianus | reverse complement strand
CTAACCCAAGCCAATCCATCCCACAGCTCTATGATCTTTAAGGACCCCTCCAACCCTACCCAACCCAACTCAACCCATGGTTCTATCATCTTTAAGGACACTTCCAACCCTACCCAACCCACAGTTCTGTGATCCCTAAGGACTCTTCCAACCCAAGCATGCTGTGCATCTACAGTAAGTGCATCACGTGCTGAGCTGCAGAGGCAAATGCACAGACGGAAGGGGAATCAGTACTATGGTTATACCTCAGCACCACTGGAAAAAGGAAACACCCTGAGGAACCACTGTCCCAGATCTCTTCCAGTCTGCAGCCAGACAAATCGGTGCCACCAAAGCTGCCGCCCCTCCCTGTACACGTCCACAAAGAGAAACCCTGCTCAGCGCTTCGCAGCTCCAGCACCGCCCCAAACGCTGCATTTCCACTTCAGCAAAACACATTTTTGGCCCAGCCAGGGAGCCTCTGTTCTCCCCAAATCAAAGGTCACTGAAAGGCAGACCGATACACAACAGGACAAGGGGAATGGTTTTAAACTGAGACAACCTAAACTGAGGTTTAGGTTGGATATGAGGAGGAAGTTTTTCAGCCAGAGGGTGGTGAGGGACTGGAACGGGTTGCCCAAGGAGGCTGTGGATGCCCCATCCCTGCAGGCAATGGAGGCCAGGCTGGATGTGGCTCTGGGCAGCCTGGGCTGCTGGTTGGCGACCTGCACACAGCAGGGGGTTGGAACCAGATGAGCACTGAGCTCCTGTGCAACCCAGGCCATTCTAGGGCTCTGTGAGAGGCACAACCTGCCGCCTCCTTGCAGCTCTACAGAACACATCAGAGCTCCTCGCCTGTGGTCTCCCAGTAGGAAGGGAAAGATCCCACTGTCCCCAGCACTGTGGGGATGGGGATGTGCAGACCAGGGCTGCCACAGCAAGGATGGAGGTGAGAGGGATGGGGAGCAGAGCCCAGCACGGAACTGCCCCAAGCAAAAGGGTTTGTGAGCTGTAGGGAGGTGATAAATGCTCAGCTTGGCACAGTCAGATACAGAGACGTGGGGCTCACTGCAAAGGGATGCATTAAGGAAGGTGGGAGGCCAGAAATCCATGCCTGGATTTAAAGCAGAGAGGGTAACGAGGCCAGCATCGATCAGGAGAGCTGCGGAGCTGCCCCAGCTCCTGCAGGACCCCACAGGGACAGCCCAATATTGGTTTGCCACTATTGAGTGCCACTCAGCCCCACGTTCCCTGCCTCCCTCACTCTCAGGACTGTATGGATATTGGGCTGTCCCTGTGGGATTCCATTTCCTCCTGATGAGTCCCAATGTTGTGACAAATGGTGCCTTCCTCTTCAGCAGCCCTGAGGCTGCCTGGCTCCAATCCCTGTGCCCTGGGGTGAACCCCGGCAGCTGAAAGCAGGCTGAAGAGTTCATTTGCTGAAGGATTCCTCCCTTTGCAGAGCTGCAGTTGGAGCAAGAAAACCTTAAAGCCAGAGCCCTGTAGAGCATCAGCTCACAGAGTCACAGAATCACCCGGGTTGGAAGGGACCTCAAGGATCATGGAGTTCCAACCCCCCTGCCCAGCAGGGCCACCAAACACACACATTCAGATCAGGTTGCCCAGGACCCCGTCCAACCTGGCCTTAAACACGTCCAAGGACGGGGCATCCACAACCTCCCTGGGCAGCCCGTTCCAGGGCCCAACCACTCTCCTTGTATAGAACTTCCCCCTAACATCCAACCTCAATCTTCCCTCCCTCAACTTGGACTCCATAGGACACCCATAGAGCACCCCCTGACCCCATAGAGCACCCAGTGACATCAACTTCCCCCTAACATCCAACCTCAATCTTCCCTCCCTCAACTTGGATCCATTTCCCCTAGTCCTGCTCTTGTCAGCCCTTTGGAAAAGTTGACTCCCCTCCTGGCTGTAGGTTCCCTTCAGGTATTGATAGGCTCAGTGCCGGCCCCATGACACTCCCCAGACCTCAGCTTCCACGCAGGGCACACAGCAGCTCAGCAGCTGCAATGCTGGGGCTGGAGCCCTGGTGCAGAGCGGTGCTGCAGCCACAGCCCCCAGAGTTCCACCAGGAACTCACCGCAGAGCTCTGGCAGCCCCATGGATCTGTCTGCTCTCATCTGCCTGCTTCCCTTCTCCCCATCGCAGCTCCCTGATGCTCTCCAGGTTCCTCGGGCACAGCAGCAAAGCCTCCTGTCCTTTCCCAAGAGCTTGGCTCACACGTTCTGCTCTCCTGCACGTGGTCCAGTGCCTCCGGATGGAGCAGCCTGGGAATGCTCCCTGAGCTCCATGTCCAGCACCTTGCTGGACACACAGCCCATGATTATTGGGGTGTCGCTGCCTATTGCTAACCTCTAAAGGGGTTTCTAAGGTTTCTTTATCATTATACTCAGAAAGTATTCAGCACAGAGCTGAGACCCACTGCTCTTTGCTCCGGATTACATCTGTGCACAATCCCAACGCACACAGGGACGCAGCTGCCACACAAGGTTCATTAGCTCCAGTTCAGCCCCACTGTTCATCAGCTCTGCTGCTGCCTGCAGCTCGGTGATGAGTTTGGGACCCAGGGGTCCCGGTGGGCACCAAATGGGACACGAGGCAGAGATGGGCCCTCGGGCAAATGGTGCCGATGATGGTCTTGGTTGCAACAGAGCATCACCAGCAGGACAAGAGGGGGGATGCTGCCCCTCTGCTCAGTGCTGGGATCAGTGCAGGAGGGAGCTGGGCGCAATGGTGAGAACCCAAAGGAAGGCCACCATAGTGACCAAGGGCCTGGAGCAGCTTTAAGGCTGAGGGGCTGTTTGATCTGGGCAGGGAGGCTCGGGGGGATCCTACCCATGGTGATACGTCCCACAGGGAGGATGGAGTCAGGCCGTGCTCAGCAGCACCAGGACAAGCATGAGAGGCAACAGGCACAGACCGGAGCCCAGGAGCTGCTCCTGAGGAAGCACCGCTGTGCTGGGGGGGGCTGGAGCTGGTACAGGGAGCAGGTAGGGGCTGGGGGCTGCTCTTGGGGGTCTCTGACCCCAGGTGGGGGCCGTGGGATGGATGGAATGCGGCAGCCTCAGCCTCAACCCCTCTGCTGTCCCGTGTCCCTCCTGCAGCACAACCAGACCCAGGCAGCAGCAACGGGAGGAGTAGCACAACCCTGATGTGCCACAGCCAGAGCCTGGCACTGAGCTCAGCACCAAAGGTCCCACAGCCCTGTGGCACCGTGAAGTGACACCCTCAGTGTCCAGCCTATGCTGCACACACGGCTTCCTGAGCCACAGCACTGCAGCCAGAGAAACATCCAAGCTCTGAAGACATCCAGCCAAAGCAAATAAGCCGCTCTCCAGCACCTGCAGGCACAGCATTTTCCAGCCAGAAGCCAATTCTCCCTGCTCTCACCCTAAGGCACTCAACCTTTTCCAAACATGCCAGTGGAGCAGCAGAGACCCGTGCTCTCCTGAAGCTCCCAAGCATTTCCAATGCAGTGAAAAATTTGGATTCGGTCCCACAATCGTCGAGTTGCTGTGAAAAACTGGACTGCAGAGGTGTCTAACGTGACAAGGCAGTGGTCCACAACCCGCTTACTTATGGAGCCATGCAAAGGCTTCAAAGGGAGGCAAAGCAGCTGCAGGATGCAGCTCACTGCAGGGCCTGTCAGAGTGCATCAGGGAGCAGCGCCTGGGAGGACAGAGGTGCAGACAGAGGCTCTCCCACTGAGCAGGACCGCAGAAGAAAGGATGTGAGCTGACCGAGCTTCTCTTAGATCTGCACTGGAAAGGGGACTCTTGAAAGCCACGTTTCTTTTTCCAATGCAGAAATGAGAGGCAGACGTAACCCTTCCCAAGCCTGATGGGTTTGAGGCATTTCCTCCTGGGGGAAACCCTTCTGGATGCTGCACAGGAGGAAAGCCAGGTAAGGCACTGCTCCATCCCCAACCTCCCTGCTCTGAACCCACAAGAAAAAAAACCTCCAACACAGGGCTCTGTGCAGCAGGAGGGCACACGCTGACATCAGTGTGCACAGAGCCACCAAACCGTAGGGACTGGAGTCCCTCCAGAGCCCTGCCCCACGTCAACCCCCCCGGAAACATTTCCCTCCAGCATTTGTACCAGAAAGGATCCAAACAAGCTCACATCTCTGCGGAGAAGACAACTCCCCCAGCACCCCGGGCTCTGTGAAGGGGCTCGGCCATCCTCACAGCACAGTTCTTCCTCTAGTTCAGATCTGGGCTCCAGTCTGTGCCCAGCACTCCTTATCCGGTTGCTCAGCCCCCTCCTCCTACCCCCAACCTCCAGATACCCATCAGTGCTGCTCTATGATCTTTAAGGACCCTTTTCCTATCCAAACCATTCCATGTTGCCATATTACAGCAACTCCCTTTTTTGTGTCAGCCTTACTGGAAGAACAGCAGAAACGGACCCAGAACCTCGAGGAACCCACTCCTAACTCCACCTGGACAGGAACAAGGGTATTTCCAAGGCACCAGCTGCCCTTCCCATCTCTGCACCAGACCCTGCGCCATCAGCTCCATGCAGGGACACAACTCCTGGTGGTAGCTGCCCCTTGGGAAGCACCGCTGCGCTGTGGAGGGCAGAGAGGGGCTGGGGGCTGCTCCAGGAGATGGCCAGCCTGGCCAGCCCCCCTGGTGTGGGGCTGGGGGCCCCGGGACCCAAACAGGGGAAGGCTGCAGACCAGGGACAGAGCTGCGGGTTCAAAGGGCAGAGCTTCCAAAGGGGATCACAGAACAGCTTTGGTTGGAAGGGACCTTAAGGATCCCAAAGTCCCAGAACCACAAGGGATGAAAGGGACCTCTGGAGCTCCCACAGCCCCACCTGGCCCCCTCCTCCCACCCCCCAGATACCCACCAGCACTGCTCACACCCCTCTCAGCCTTCTCTCCCCCAGCTGCACAGCCCCGGGGCTCTCAGCCCATCCCCACCAGGAGGGGCTCCAGGCCCCCCATCCCCACACCCTCCGCTGGGCTCTCCCAGCACTTCCCAGTCTGCCCTGAACTGGGAGCCCAGCACCGGGCGCAGCGCTGCAGCAGTGCCTCCCACCCAGGCAGCCTCCCCCCACCCCCGCTCCTTACCTCGGGGGCTGCCCTGCTGCCAGGCTCCTCCCGCTCGGCTTCATCCTCCTCCTCCCCGGCGCTGCTGTTGGTGCTGTCGCTGCCAGAGTCCTCCAGCCCCGAGTAAACGCTCTCCTCGCTGTCTGTGAGATCGTCATCGCTCTCGAGCTCCAGGGGCTGCCCAAGGAGAGGCCGGGGGGTGTCAGGGTGGTACCAGGAGCCGGAACTGGGCCCAAGACCCCAGGCCCAGACCGTGGAACCTCTGGCCCAGAATCCAGGCCCAAATCCAGAACCCGGGCTTAGGCCCCCAGACCCAAAACCTGGGCCCCCAACACAGAGGTCGAGCCAAAACGCGGAACCCCTGGTCCAGAACCAGGCCCGAGGCGCACAACCCGGGACCCCAAACCCAGGACCCGTGCCCGCACCCGAAACCAGGCCGAGAACCGGAACCAGACCCAAGACCCGAACGAACCAGGCCTAAGACCCGAGCCCACCACCCCCGTAACCATGGCAACCCGCCCCGACCTGCTCCATGGTCTCCACGGCCGCGTCCCGCGTGCGCCGCTGCCGCTGCCGCCGCCGCCGCCGCCGTCCTCCGCGTGCGCGGGGTCAA
>NW_024885263.1:1204-12263 GCF_019232065.1 Centrocercus urophasianus | reverse complement strand
CCAATGGTTGAGTTTGGCCATAAACCAATGGATGAGTTTGGCCATAAACCAATGGCTGAGTTTGACCATGAACCAATGGATGAGGTTGACCGCAACCCCATGGATGAGCTTGGCCATAAAACCCAACAGCTGAGCTTGGCTGTGGCCCTACCAACGCCACCCTGCACCCAACCATCCCAAGGAAACCAAGGAGTTGTGGCTGCCCTGGAGCACGAAGCCGCATTTCCTCCATTTTCCCTTTCCCAGCGGCTCTCCATCGGGATTTTCACCATTTCCCTTAACCCTGCGGCCAGCAAAGCATCACTGGGACTGCACACAACCAACTCTTCCTGCGCCTGTCCATCTATCCAAGCCTGCAGCCTTTCCCCATTGAGGTCCCCGCGTCCACCCCAAGCATTTCTCCCATACTCGCACCTCATTCCCCACCCGGAGCCCCCAGCCCCTCTCCCCCCATCCCGTTCCCCTTCTCTTCCCTTAGGACAGAGCACTCCCACGCCAACCGCCGTCTCCATCCCATCCCCACGAAAGAATTACGATCCCTTCCTCCCCCACCTTTCTGTATTTATTCCCACTCCCGGGAAAGACGCCGCAAACTCTGCTTCACCCCGAGCCCCTCGCCGGAGTTCAGAGGATGCAGGGACGCATTCTGCCCTCCTCTCCTCCGTCCAAATACCATCCGTAGGGGAGGAGAAGCAGCCATAAATTGCTGGTATTTACACAAGGAGTGGTTGCACGGGGCCGTAATGCATTTTGCACAGGGTGAGAATATCGCCTTTGTGCTCCCGAGCTCAGGCTGGGCTCCCTCCGGGGCGATCTGTCAGCTCAGCCTTTCTCTCTTGGCTTTATTTATTTGTTTGGCGTCTCAAAGGGCGGGCGGTGGGGCAGGGAATCGTCTGGGGCCGCCCGACAACGGGAAATCTCAGGGTCTGCTGATCCCGAGGGGTTTTTTTTTGAGGGGGGGGTTTTGGAGAGGATGCTTTGGGTCTCTGTGTCCCCATTCCCAAGCACGGGGGGCTGCAGGTTTGGCCCCATCCGTGGAAGCTCCTTCTATTGGGGAGGTGCTGCACAGGGAGCAGCCTGGGGGGGTGTTGGGGTTTTTTATAGGGGGGGGGTTGTTGCTTTTCGACCCCTTTTCCCCACCCCCACAGGTGGCTCTTGGGGTCCCAGCTCTGCATCCCGTATCCCTGCGTCTCCTCCTTGTCCACGCTTTTGCACTCTGCGCAGGAGGGGCCACCAGCCGTGGGGGAACGGTAGCAGGGTGCTGGGCCCTAAGGTTAATTAAAGCTTAGGCTAATTAAAGGTAGTAATGGGTTTCTACAGATGAGAATCTCTTCAGGGTGTCTTAAAAGAAAGGAGAAGAGGCTCTCTGGGTACCAAGCTCAGCTCTAATCATCCGTTCATGCAAATCAGGGCACGGCGTTTCATTGCTGCTCCTTTGGGGGCTCAAGCGGGGCCAAATTTGGGAGAAATCATTAAAAAACAACAAAAATACAGGAAAAGAATCCATGAGATTTTGCTACAACCAAAACCCAATGGGGAAGAAACCCCTTTTGCAGAGGGAATTCCCGAGCTGAGCTGTTTTTCCCGTCCTGTTTTCCTCACCCCACACCAGAAGGATGCTGAGAAAGTGGTACCCAAGCAGGGGGGAGGGTTGCATTGCTCACCCCCAGCGCAACGTTTTGGCACCATGTCCCACATAAAGTGGGGGCTCTGAGCTCTTCCACCTCCCCCCCTGCAGCCCCAGGTGAGGAATCAGAGCCGAGCAGAGCGCAGTGCTGCAGCGTAAGGCTGTGGATGGGTTGGGTGTATTTACGGCCCTGGGCCGCCCATCCGTCTGCAGGAGCCTTGTAAAGAACCCCTGGCAATCAGCTACAAGCAGCACTGCTTGTTTGTGGGTATTAAATGTGACCTCGAGATTTACATCCTTGCTGCCTGCGCACGGAGAGGGGAGGGGATGTGCAGGGAGAGGGCGCCCATCCGTCTGTCTGTCCGTCCAGGTGGGAATCGCAGCCCTAAAGCGGAGACGTCGGAGTTGGGGTCCGTTCTGCGCCCGCTGAGAGGGTGGTCTGGGGGTGGGGAGGGGGCTCAGCCTCATCCAGGGGTCTCAGCTCTGTGGCTGGGACACATCAGCACAGCGTGGGAGTGGGGAATGCCAGCAGAGGGGGGTGATGGAGAGACGGACGGCGGGGACAGACGGACCGCGACCGTCCCCGACCCCAAAGCAATGCCCATCAGCAATGGGGGGGGTGGGGGTGGCGTTGCCCCTCATTCCCGGCACCAAATCACCCCCAATTCCATCCCCACATCCCCACGCAAAGGATCTCAGCGCCGTGGGATCCCCTGGCCCCCACGCAAAGGGAACACAGGGCTCACAGCCTCGCACCCCAAGGGTGGGATTTGGGACGCGGGTGACGCTGAGCAAGGAAAGCACTGCTGGAGCCGCCACGGATGGCTGCTGTGGGGCCAGAGAATGAAAGCAAATTGCAAAGCAGCATTAAAAAAAAACCACGCTGCAGCCTCCTCATCCGTGCCCAGGAGCTGAGAGCCTCCTGCCCTATTAATATCAGGCTCGGGAAGAGGAGAGGGAACATCTTTATCTCTTCCATCCGGTGATGCCTTGTCCTCTCTCTCTTTTATGGCTGCAATTCCCCCTTTGTTCAGCCCCACGTGCTGCACGGCGGGGAGAAGCCGCTGGAGCATCTCGAAATATAATTAGAAATCTAAATATGACACCGCTGTTCCACTCGGAGACCCAACCCCATAAAACACCCGGGCTGCGATTTGTAACGCGGCGCCGCCCGTTCATCCGCCGCCAGCTCCACCTCGTGATTGCTTAAAGATCACCCACCAGTTTTCAATTACCTCCTATTAATGTATTCACCCGGAGTATCTTTCATCAAAGCTGCAAGTTGCTGGGTGATTATTTTATTTTGTTTTATTTTTTTTGCAGGGAGATGGGCTGCCTTCCCTGCACGGCGCTTATTTCAGTGTTGGAGCCGCTCGCTGTCTGCGCGGCCGAGCGACGCGTTGGCGCTGCATCTGCTGGTGTTTAACCCTGCTGGAGCTCCAGCTGCTCCTTAGGGATGGTCGCTGAGGATGCTGTGAAGGGGAGAGGGGCTCAGGGGGGCCTTCTGATGGAGGGGAGGCAGAGGAGTCGGGTAGGGAGCTGCAGCCGCCCTTCATCCTCCCCATCCGCTTCCCTGCTTCACTTTCCCCTTAGGGACACGGCTGTGCCTCGGTTTCCCCTTAGGAGAGCCACTGAACCCTGCCTCAGTTTCCCCTCAGGTTCCTCCCTGCACACAAACCACAGCTTTCCCCCACCTCACATCTTCCTGCTGAGACCCCAGCGCTTGTCCCAGCACCGACCCAGCTCTTAAATCCCCTCCAGCTCATAGAGGAGAGTCCTGAAGTGGGATTTTCCATCATTCCCCACCCCGATGCTCCGTGCTGAGTCCCTGCAGACAATTTTTTTGGGACAATTCACCCCGGAATGAGGCTGAGGACCACAAGCAGTTGGCAAAGACATGTGGAGCCGCGGGGGGACGAGCTGCTGAAAGCCAGGATGGTTCTGGCACAAATTCATCCCAAAAGAATCCGAGCAGGGTGTGGGTTTGGGGGCGCTTTCCATTTCTGAGCCATTTTTCACTGCATTGTGGTGTTGATTTGGGGGCTATTATCAAATGTAGAGAAGAAGGAGCGAGTCTGAGGCAGAACCAAGCAGTTTTTCACTCCTCTACGCCCATCCCAGAGGCGCTGAGGATGCTCTCTGCATTTGCTTTCCTTTTTCGGAGGGATGTTTATTCATAAACTGAACAGATTTTCTCTGTTTTCTCCACTTTTGCTTTTTTTTTTAAAAGATATATTACTATTCTCACCATTATTTTCAGAGTATGGAGGCTCAGTGCTCAGCCACGGGAGAATGGTGGCCATTGGGCAGAGCCACAACCCCAGCACACGGCTCCATTGGGTGCAGCAAGGCACAAAGTCTTGTTTCAGTGGGCATGGTGGGGTGGGGTTGGCCATAGAGACCTTTTCCAACCTTAATGAGGGCCCTTTTCCAACCTTAATGACTCCTTGATTTGAGGAGTAGGAACGGTGAGAATGGGTTGGGGTTGGGTTGTTGGCCTTGGAGATCTTTTCTGACCTTAATGACTCCTTGATTTGACGAGTAGGAATGGTGAGGAAGGGTTGGGGTTGGGTTGTAGGCCTTGGAGATCTTTTCTGACCTTAATGACTCCTTGATTTGATGAGTAGGAATGGTGAGGAAGGGTTGGGGTTGGGTTGTAGGCCTTGGAGATCTTTTCCAACCTTAATGACTCCTTGATTTGATGAGTAGGAATGCTGAGAATGGGTTGGGGTTGGGTTGTAGGCCTTGGAGATCTTTTCTGACCTTAATGACTCCTTGATTTGATGAGTAGGAATGGTGAGGAAGGGTTGGGGTTGGGTTGTAGGCCTTGGAGATCTTTTCCAACCTTAATGACTCCTTGATTTGACGAGTGAGAACGGTGGGTTGGGGTTGTGATGTTGGTCTCCGACGTCGTTTCCAACCTCAGTGACTCCATCGGGTTTCAGAACAAGAATGGATCCGTAGGATTTCAGCCTCCCCATCTCCCCCTTCTATAGCAAAAACCCAAATGCTGCCCCCATCGCGCCCTGCAGAGCTCCAGGCACGATCGCTGCCGTTGTTATTAGTTTTATTTAAGGACCACGGAGGCCCTGAGGGAAAATCACCATCCTGGTTCCGTAAGATGTAAAAATCGTGCCGCTGTTTACCGCGTTGGCTCCTCAGCCCTTCGAAACCATAACCTTCCTTTTTATGGCAACAATTACGCTAACGATAGCGTTATTAAACCGCACGGGAACGACCCCTAAATCAAGAAAAGGGGGAAGTTTCCCCTTCGAGAAAATCGTGGCCCATTGGAGACTTTGGGTGGAAGGAATCGCCGCCCCCCACCCCCAACCACAGCCAGTTTGGTGGGTATTTATATATTTTTAAGAAGATTATTTATGGTTTATTTTAGACGCCGGCTCATTTGGCGCTTGTTTCATCAATTTGTCACTGTTTTTATTGTCACCAATTGCCCATAACTGGAGCGCGTTTAAAATGTCATTGATCTTGATATTATGGTGTCATAATATGACAGTAATAGTTGTATCTTGTACAGAAAGCCCACTTCCTAAGATTGATGGCTTTCACCGCACCAATTATATTCTGTCCATCTCGGTGATAAAGGGAGCGTTGGAGGCATTCAATAGATAAATTAGATATCTTTTCAATTATTCCCTTTATTTTATAGGGTCACGTGCCTGATTAACAACTTTTTACTTCTGTTATCAAGGCGGAGGGTTCTCAGCGCTCGCTCCACGTCTTTTAACGCTGCGGATGTAATGAAAGGCACTGAGGGCTTCGTGCTCTGTGGTCGCTTCGTAGGAGCCGTTCTCACTCTTCTCAGGACTCCACGAGTGCTGCGTTCCCCTTTTTCCTCCTGGATTCCAAACCATAATCCCTTCCTTTTGCTGGAAGGCGCCCTGAGCTGTGAGCTCAGCCCCATCCGGATTTGTTTCTCCCCAAAGCTTTGCTCCACGGTGTTGCGGATGGTTGGAGGCAGAGCTCTGGGACGCAGAGCTCTCCATGTCAGCCTATTTCTGGAGCTGGATGGGGTGCAGAGGGTGGTGGTTTCAGGTGGGACGTGGCCTCTTCTCCCTGTGTTCCAGGTTGGGGACGGTGGCACCATTTGCTGTGACTGAGCGTCCCCATGCCCACATGAGGATGTCCCAGAGGTGCTCCCATGGTTCAAGCCTGGAAGGCCACCGATGGCCAAGACCTCATTCTGTGTCTGTAGGAGGATCTCCCACTCCATCCTGGAGATGCTCCCATGGCACTGTGAGAGCCTGGAGGGCCGCTGCTGACCGAGTTCCGTGTCCACGTGGGGGGATCCCAGCCTCGAGGCGCTCCCATGGCATCGCGTGAGCCCTGAGGTGGCTCTGAGGTGAGATGGCTCTGGGCTGGTTGGGTTTTGTTGGCTTCGTGGGACCCCAAGCATCCACGTCAGGTGGGTGCTTCATCATCATCTGCTCAGCCAAATGATTCCGGCTGCCGCAGGGCGATGGCAAATGCAAGGAGACGTTCGGCCACACGCTGCCCTGCCCCCATTCCTGCTCCCCACCACGACAACGAGATTTGTGATTTGTGACACAGCAAGCCCCCAAAAAGCACTTTTTTGTCTCCACACCGGAGACCCTGGGCTGCCCCTACCCCAATTCCCTCCCACTGCAGACGTCGATCCGTGCAGGCGAATGGAAACACGGCGCTGGGCGAGCGGCTCCCCTGCAGAGCAGTTCTTCATCCCGACCTGCAACGCACACAAAGAGCAATTCAGGTGCAGTTACCCCGAGGAGATTTATGGCGTCCAGGGAGGCGCACGCCATCCGATACCAAAGCATGAATCAAAGCAGGACGGCAGGGATGTATTTACATCTACACGGGTATCGCAAGGAGAACGCGAAGTCAGCTGGCAATGGGTCGCCGCTGGGGGCTCTGGGGGCGGCGGGGGGCAACTCTGAGCTTCGTGGGTGTAAAAGGGAACGGAAGGGATGATGGTCGTTGTTGTGGTTGAGCTGCGTGGCTTCCCAGGTCTGAGGCAAAGGGATGCACGGGTGTGAGGATATTGTGAGGATACGGCTGGGATTTCATGGCTGGGGGCGCATCTGAGAGGAAAGCCCCCAGGTTTCGTGGCTGGGGACGTGGTTTAGAAGAAAGCCCTTGGGTTTCACGGTGACTGCGGGTGGAGAAGCCTCCACCTGTCCTCACACTGGTTGGGTTTCACGTGCTCTCTGGTCCCACTCTTATCCTACCTTTCAACCCGGGCAAAACCCAGCCGTGTCGCCACTTGGTGCAACGCCAACCCCGCTACCTGAGGCGGTGATTTGGGGCCCTTTCAGCCAGGAAATGGTTCACTCCGTGTGAAAACACCCAACCCGGGGCTGGGACACTTTGGTTCTCCATTGGGGCTTTCCGGAAAGGCTCATTCTGTGATGGATGACCTTTTAATGGAGAGAAACAGACACTGTTTTAAGTGCGAGGTTTAAGTGAAGCCGATGATTTAAACAACTTATAGTCCATTAAACAAAGGGAGAACTTGGATCTCATCAACTCATTCATTCTGGGAAGACCAGGGATAAACACGACACTAAGGAGCCACCTGAGTATTGCTAAAACACCTCCATAACCAAACGTTTTTAAGGGATCATAATGGTTACCTGGAGAGCGGTTAGAACCATTTGAATTCCCTCTGCTGAGATCCTTCAAAAGGTGCCCATCTGCTAATGGAAAGGGGACATTTCGGAGACGTGAAGGGATTGGAGATATTTCGGCCCTATTTGGAAGAGGTGGGGGCGCAGGGAGCGTTGCCAGCCCCTTCCCCATCCCCACACCCCACATTTTCATCCCAGGTGGGTACGGATGGAAGCCAAACGTGCCATAAAACAAAGCGCGCTGATGGGAAATGAAAACCATCGCCTCCATCACTGACAAACAGGGAGAGGTCGGGTTGGTGGCCGTTGGGTTTCCACTTGGGGCGATCCACCAGGGTTACGGATGCTGGATGAGCTTTGTAACAGAAAATGGTCATCGTTCCCCCCCAGGTTCAGTGTTTCGGGGTTTCTCAGCAGGTTACCAGCGGGCATCAGTCAGGGGAGGGAGGACGAGAGCCTCATTTTCCCCCAGACAGATAAAATTTCTCATCTGCACAAACCCACCCACGGATCCTCGGGCCCGAGAAAATTCAGGGCAGAAGTTTAAAGCAAACCTTAGGATTTTAATGCCCGGGCTCAACGAAGCATGGAAACATTTGCTCAGCATTAAGTGTGTGCTTAGCACCCCGCAGGAGCCCAGAGCTGCACACAGCAGAGCAGGAACTCCCTTCTTCCTCCCCAGTTCATCCCCTGTAGAAGCAGAGCGCGGAGGCAGCGAGCCAAGCGTCCGGCCAACGCTGCAGCAAGATTTATGGCAGGGGAAGGGACCTGCTTTCGTGCCTGTGATTAATAAGGAGAAGACAAGAAACCTCCTCAAAGCCCCAATGGAGGCATTTCCCTGGTTTGATGGGGTCAATGAGAGCCGAATTCCAGCGCGATCGCCGCCGTAGATAAAATTTCATCGGGGGGCTGCAGGGTCCCTTCCATCCCCCCCGCCGCTGCAAGAAGAGATCTGGAAGCGTCTCCTCCCTCCGTCCTGCTCCAGGACTCGGTGACCCTGCAGCGATGTTTGGCAGCGGTTCGGTGACGTTCTTGGGAGGAAAACAGAGGAAATCGGGGTCTGGTGAGGCGGATTCCCAGTGGGAATGGTGGGGAGGGAGGAACTGCGCTGCAGAGCCCGTGCTTTGCGCATGACGGCACTGCGGGCAGGGATTGCAGCGGGGTCAGCTTCCCAGCACAGGCTGCTTCCCAGGGCTTCTTTCTGCTTGGGGAGACGGAGAGGAGCGCTGAACGCGTTCCTACAGACGCTTCCAAACTCCTCTCCCATCCTGGCCAGCTCTAGAAGCCCCACCTCGGGATGCAAAGATCCGAAATCCATCGGGACGTCGCGTTCACCCATTCTGCTGCACCCATCCCCAACACCGGGTGCAGGAGCAGCGCTGGCGGCCCCAGCCGTTACCAGAACCCTGAGGATGAATTCCCAGCTCTCTCCCCCAGCCCCATCCTTGCACATCATCCGCTCTCACACCACTGCTGGATGTGGCGCGGGAGCCCTCGGCGCGGCCACAACTCAGGTTGGCAGCTGAGCATCTTGAAGCGGCCGAGCGCGGCCGGGAGCTGTAATTCTTACCCTGCATTCCCTGCCAGCTCTGCTCCCCGGTGGCACATAGATCACCCAGAGGTGTGGATCGAGAGCAGGCGATGTAAATCACATTAAACTCCACGCGTGGAGCTGCTCGTTCCAAACGCAGCCGGCCTTAATTCGGTTTAGCTTTGCGAATTAAGCTAAAGTGAATTAAACCAACTCTAATTCTGGATAAGTGTCCAGAATGGGGTTTTATATGCTCTGGCTAATCTGTTTTAAAGGTTGATTTGGGTTAACGCTGATGGATGTCTCTTTGTGGGTACCTCTTGGTGCCGCCGGCCTCGCCTGGCAGCTGAAGCACCGCAGAGAGGATTTATGGCACGGCAGCAAACAGAGCCGTCCAGCTCATGACCTGCACCAGCAGCACGAGCTCCCATTTCCCAGGGAATGCTACAGCTGAGCTTCGACTGCTTCCTCAGAGGGCAGCATCCGTTCAGTTTTCTAGCAAACCGATGCTGGGTTCAGTCCCATGTTCCATTCCAGCCCTGAAGACAGCACCCATCCGATCTTGCCAACAAATACGCGTTGGGTTGAGTCAAACAGTTCCACTTTGTCGCCAAAGGGCAGCACCCATCTGATCTCACCAACCAGCCAGCGCTGGGTTGAGTCCCATTTCCATTCCAGCATAGCAGTACAGCATCCTTCTGCTCTTGGCAACCGATGAGCGTTGGGTTGAGTCCAGCTGCTCCATCCTGCTGTCAAAGGGCAGCACCTCCCCATCTCTGCCCACAAACCGACGTCGGGTTGAGTCCAGTGATCCACCTCAAGAGAGGAGACGCATTTGGGGCATTGCTCTGAAGGTTCCCCTCTCCTCAGCAGATGATTCCTGGTGGGTTTGCAATCAGCACCGCGGTGCAGACCTGAAGGTGCTGATTTCTATGCACCGAGCGCAGAGAATTTGGGGCACGAAGCTCCTTATTTAGGCACACCTATCAAAGGGCTAACGCTGCGCAGATGGAAAGCACACACAGCTAATTAGTGCCATTACATCTCACTCCTCTGGTTCAAAATGAGGACAGGGCCATCGTCACCTCCCAGCCTTCGCAGCGCGCAAAGGGAGGTCGAGAGGAAATTCCAACGCAGCCCACATGTGGAGCATCATCCACGTGAGATCACGCAGCACCCAGCCCCCAAGCATCCCCTCTTCCCAAAATCAGCCTGGGTATATTTCTCAGAAGAACTCGTCCCCTTGACTTTGTCCTCACAGCATCGGCAGCGAATCCTGCAGCCTCCATCCCCTCTCCTCTCGCAGAGCAGCCAATTGGCAGCGGATCAATGCAGGAGAGAGTCAGCAGGAGGGCAGCGGGATGAATTATTTCCCTCTGGGGAGGCGGAGGGCAGAGCCCAGAGCTGCCCCACAACCCACAGGCAGGGTGCTATAGGGCGGGCTTTGGGGTGGGTCAGCCTGGCAGGATGCGTTCGCTGCGTCCCCCACACCCCACACGCGGCTGCGAGGGCAATTAGCTGGGTTAATTAGCCCTGGGATGAGAGAAGAAGACCACGTGGAGGCTCTCCTCCCATCTGCGAAGGGCTTTGGGTCGGGAACGCATCTCCAGGAGAACAGTCGTGCAGGGAAATCGGAATTAGCGGAGGCTTGGAGTTGAAAGTGCATTAATTTAAAGTGCAGTGGAAGCGCATGCAAAATGCATGCAAAGTGCACTCTGCTCGGAACGAAAGCACTCCTCAGTCAATGGGAGGTGATTTACTGCTGATCCCTTGGCGGTCGGGGCAGAATCCATCTCTCCTTCCCGCAGGTTGCTGAGCAGAACCGGGCTGGGAAGAGCAGCTTTGGCTTACGGGATGCAGCGCCGCGATTCCCAGCCATGGGAGGAGGACGGGCTGAGAGACAGCAGGGATGGGAGCAGGAGGGAAAGGTGTGCATGGATAGAAAGGGAAAGGTGTGCATGGATAGAAAGGGAAAGGTGTGCATGGATAGAAAGGGAAAGGTGTGCGTGGATAGAAAGGGAAAGGTGTGCATGGATAGAAAGGGAAAGGTGTGCCTGGATAGAAAGGGAAAGGTGTGCGTGGATAGAAAGGGAAAGGTGTGCATGGATTTAAAGGGAAAGGTGTGCATGGATGAAAAGGGAAAGGTGTGCATGGATAGAAAGGGAAAGGTGTGCTTGGATAGAAAGGGAAAGGTGTGCATGGATAGAAAGGGAAAGGTGTGCGTGGATAGAAAGGGAAAGGTGTGCGTGGATAGAAAGGGAAAGGTGTGCATGG